>NW_027495088.1:0-269648 GCF_021521415.1 Bidens hawaiensis | reverse complement strand
TAACGCCATTGTAAGAGTTGAGTATGCTTTCGTTTCAATCTCCAAAGCCTTTTTTTTCTTCCTGAGAGTATTGTGAGATGGCTTTAGGTGTGAATCCAATTGTTTCATCTCCAATCATTGGAACAATATACACTTCATCCAAACACTAAGAACAATCAGGGTTAACAGAACCCAGATGAGCACGGAAACAAGGTTCTCATTTAGCAAAGTCACTAAATTTCATCAATCGAGGACACTTGGAATGGGATCCAATTTCAGTGTCCAATTGTAACATTTGCGCTGCATGATTACGTTTGAGAAGCTAACGCATAAAAACCAGCCATCTAGATAAGTAACAAGCCAATCAAACTTCAAGGATTGAATTTAAAATATCTTAAATGAACTGTGAACAGTGTTTGTAACGAACTAAAATAACGAATCAATTATAACGAATTGAATGTTGTCTAAGTAACGAACCAGGAACAGTGTCACACGAATTAGGTTATAACAAACTATCACGCGAACTGAGTCAACGAATTAGGTCAAATTGACAAATAAGTTTAACGAAATAGGTTAACGAATTAGGTAATGAATCAGTAAGTCAAACTTAACGAATCAAATAACAAATCTCTGATTCAGGGTAACGAATCTGCTATAGTTGATAGTGAATCAACTATAACGAATCAGTTTGTTATAACGGTTATAATAAACTCTAATAACTATTGCCACATGGCAAATGCTTGTTAGATTTAAGGTTAACGAATCAGACCACGTGTCTGACGAATTAGAGAACACGAATCAGACTGATGACGAACTGAGTACGAATTGTATAACGAATTGATTAAATGCTAACGAGTCACGGTAACAAATTAGATGACAGAGTAACGAATCGGAATAACGAAGAAGAATCTTCAACATATGATGAAGATCTTCAAATCTTCATCATCTTTTTCCGGATTTCTGGAAAAATAAGAACACGTAAATCAACCTCAAATCCGTAATATACCTTAAATACTACACCAATTTGTTCAAAAAACCTATCAAATTACTTAGAAACTGAACACGAATCCAAATCATACCGTCTCGTAAACCAATTCACATAAACACAAATCCAATTAACCAAATCAATACCCTATTTCGGCCAAAACACATATCCAGATCAACCAACACAAATCCAATCCAATACTAAAATTCAATCAACCAAACCTTCACAATACCTTAACAAACACCAATCCAACTCAATTCATTCCAAAACCAACCAAATCAACATCTAATCTTATCAAATCATACCAGAAACTAAATGACACCAAAATATTATTAATATTACTTCAATTAACGAATTAACACATAAATCAAGAGCAATTGAATCCCCGAAAGCTTTGATACCACTTGTGAAAGCCTCAGATCTTAGATCAAAGACTTAGTACACAATTAAGGATCTAGTTCATCGATTACTCATTATAGATTATAGATTATGAATATATATTAGTATTAGATGTAGTATGTGTATATTATGTAATAGATTAATATGTTTGAAGTATAGATCGATAGGATAATTCAACAGAGGTTCAATACATTAAATAAAAAGCTTACATTAATAGAGGGGGAACCCTCTATAAATAGACGATGGAATCTAGTTCGTTACACATTCCGTAACGATCTAGCCTTCCAATTCGATATATTACAATAAATAACGAACCGCCCTCTGATTCAATAAACATCCTTAACGAATCAGGAGGAAACTTAACTTAATATCTAGTTCGTTAAACATCCTTAACGAACTAGACTATTCTTTAACGAACTAATTTAATATAATAAAGACTTTTACATTAAAATAAACGATAAATACAAAATTATAAAGACTCGAGATGCAAAACTATGTACTAACAGCTACTAGTCCAATTCTTTAGATGATTTCAAACGGTCCTATGAAACGTGGACTTAATTTCATTTCTTTCCAAGGTGGACTACCCCTTTCCAAGGAGACACTTTTAACATTACTTTATCACCTACATGAAATTCTAAGGGTTTCTGCCGATTATCACGGTAACTTTTATGTCTGTCTCTAGCTTCTTTCAAGCGTTCACAGATTTGAAGTATTTTATCCATTGTTCCTCGGACTACTTCTGGTCCAAACATTTTATTATCTCCTATTTCAGACCAACACACCGGTGCTCTACATTTACGACCATATAATGCTTCAAACGGTGCAGCCTTAGTGCTTGTGTGATAGCTATTGTTGTATGAGAATTCCATTAGAGGTAAATAGTTATCCCAACTGCCTCCTAAGTCAATCACACATGCTCAGAGCATATCTTCCAATGTTTGAATCGTCCTTTCCCTTTGCCCATCAGTTTGGGGATGATAGGCTGTGCTAAGGTTCAAACGCGTGCCTAAGGAATTTTGAAAACTTTTCCAAAAGTTAGACGTAAAGCAACTGTCTTTCTCTGAAATGATGGATAGCGGCACACCATGTAAAGATACAATGTAATCTACATAAAGACGCGCTAATCTATCCATTGAGAATGTTTCTTTCATTGGTAGGAAATTGGCAGATTTTGTTAATCTGTCTATAATAACCCAGATAGTATCGTTTTGACGTGAAGTCGTTGGGAGTTCATTGATAAAATCCATGATTATCATATCCCATTTCCAGACTGGTATTTCTGGTTGTTGCAATAATCCTGACGGCTTTTGATGTTCTGCTTTAACTTGTAAACAAGTCAAGCATTTGGCAACAGACAAAACTATATCTCTTTTCATTCCATTCCACCAGTAGTTTTCCTTAAGATTTTGGTACATCTTATCAATACCAGGATGCATCATATACATAGACTTATGAGCTTCATTCATAATATTCTAATGTAAGTCTCCTACAATTGGTACCCAGATTCTATTCCCAAGTCTGGAAATATCATCTTCACCTTTGACTAACCAGTCAATGGTACCATTTCATTTTTCCTCCTCAATCTTGTTTTCTTTTATTGCTTTCTTTTGAGCATTCTTCAGTTGTTCAATCAAATCAATCTGTAGTTCTAATATTAATTCTATAATCCTTTTGGGTTTCTCATGCTCTTTTCGACTTAATGCGTTTGCTACAACATTAGCCTTTCCTTCATGATAGACGATTTCGCAGTCATCATTTAAGGTCTCCATCCATCTTCTTTGACGCATATTCAATTATTTCTGGTCAAAAATATGCTTTAAGATCTTATGATCAGTGTACACTATGAATCTTACTTAATAAAGATAGTGCCTCCATAATTTCAATGCAAATATTATGGCACCTAACTCCAGATCATGAGTTTATGGTTCTTTTCATGTATTTTAAGTTGTCATGAAGCATAAGCTATACCTTTGTTTCTTTGCATAAGAACATAACTTAAACCTGTGTGAGAGCGCCACTGTATAAAACAAAGTCTTCGGTACCTTCTGGAAAATTTTCTGTTTTAGCATGTCGAATGCTTCTTGTTGTTTTGGTCCCCACTCGTATTTAACATTCTTACTAGTTAATGTATTTAGTGAAACTGCAAGTCGGGAGAAATTCTCTATATATCTTCTGTAATATCATGCCAAGCCTAAGAAAATCCTACCTTCGGTTAGCGACCTTGGTATCTCCAAATTAGCTATAGCTTCAATCTTTGCAGGATCTACTTGTATGCCACTTGCATTGATAACATGGCCAAGAAATTATACTTCGTGAAGCAAAAATTCACACTTAGAGAACTTAGCATACAACTTCTCATTTCTATGTAACTTAAGTAAAATTCTGAGATGAAATTTGTGATCTTCCTCTGAATTAGAATAAATAAGTATATCGTCGATGAAAACGATTACAAATTTATCTAAATATGGTTTACAAATTATGTTCATCATATCCTTGAATGCAGCTGGAGCATTAGTAAGTCCAAATGGCATTACCATGAACTCGTAGTGTCCATACCTTATTCTGAAGGCTGTCTTGGGTATATCTTCTTCTTAGACCTTCAACTGATGATATTCTGAACGCAAATATGTTTTTGAAAAGAAACTAGCTCCTTGGAGCTGATCGAATAGGTCATCAATTCTAGGTAGCAGGTGTCGATTCTTAATAGTTACTTTGTTCAAAGCTTTATAATCAATGCACATTCTTATTGACCCGTATTTCTTCTTGACAAATAAAATTGGAGCTCCCCATGGTGAAGAACATGGTCGAATGAATCCTTTTTCTAACAGCTCATCTAGTTATTTCTTTAGCTACTTCATTTCTATCGGTGCTAGTCGGTATAGAGATTTAGCTATTGGATTTGTTTCGGGCGTCAGATCAATTTTGAACTCAACTTCTCGGTTTGGTGGTATTCCTAGTAACTCTTTTGGAAATACATCTAGAAATTTGGCTACTACTGGCACATCATGTATTTCTTTCTTTTTGGATTATTCGGTTACGTATGCTATAAATGCTAAACATCCTTGGTTTAGACATTTGTTAGCTTTAATCATGGAGATTATGCTAACCTGACCAACATCTTTATCTCCAGCTATTGATTATTTTTCCATCTGTTGCTTGAAGTTTTATGGATTTTCTGTCGCATATGATACAGGCTTGGTTAATCGGATAACCAGTCCATACCTAAGACTATATCAAAACCAGCCAATGTCATGGGTAACAATTGGACAGGTATGACATATCCTGCTAACAAGATTTTACCAGTTTCTAATACTTCAGAAATTCTCCTACTCGGTCACCATTAGCCGTTTCTATGTTTAAAGTTTTGTCTAACTTTGTTAAGGGTTCTTTTAATATACTTCAAATTTTATAATCTATAAAACTCTGGTTTGCACCTGAATCAAACAATACCATAGCGTAGACATTATTAACTAGAAACGTACTGGTGATGGCATCCGGTATCTCTGCGGCTTGTTTGGTGTTGAGTACAAATGCTCTGGCGTTGCCCTTCTTTGCCTCTGGTTTGGTGCCACTTCCAATAGCACCTACGCCCCACTGTTATCTTCTTAGGGCAATCTAAACTGAGATGCCCCATCTCCTTACAATTGTAGCAAGTCGTGTTCTTCTTCCAACAGTCTTGAGTAACGTGACCTGGTTTCTTGCAGTTGTCACGAACTGTTGGTGCTTCAAATTGACATTTCCCCATATGCCTCCTTTTACAGGTTTTGTACACTGGGTAGGCAGGGTTGAATTCACTTTTCTTCTTTTCTAACCTTCTGTAACCATTTCCTTTCTTCTCTATTTTGTCACCTGTTTCACCTTCTTTGTCTTCTTCTTTATTTCTGATGAGACCATTCATTAAATACCCTGCCAATTCCATTGCTGAATCGGCGGTTTGTGGTAAATGGGATCTCACCATATCTCTGATCTCTCCAGGAAACCCCCAAATATAGAGAGTTACTTTATTAGATTCAGGTGTCACCATTCGTGGAACCAACCTACAATACTCTTGAAACTTAGTATTTTACTCTTTTAGATTAGTTCCAATCACCTTGTGATTTAGGAACTTTATTTGAATCAGATCGGTTTCATCCATCGGGTAGAACTTTTGAAGTACCAATTCTTTAAATTCTTCCCACTTCATTTGGTATAAAGTCTCTCTTCCCTTTGACATAATTAGAGTGTTCCACCATTCTAATGCCCCCCTTAAACTTTTGTGAACAGTACTAGAATTTCACTATTTCGGTACATTTGCTGATGATTACGATTGAATCCATCTCTTCGAGCCATCGTAGAGCTATTATGGCGCATTTGTCGTCATAAAATTACTTCGGGCCATATGCCTTGGAATCTCTGAAGCTACAACCTTCTACTTTTAACTTTTTGAATTTACGGTTAAAGTTATCATCAGCATTTGAGTTGTATACACTTTCATCATGAAGGATTGAAGGATTTGGACGAGATCGAGTTTAGATAGTCTTGTTCGACTGTCGAGAATTTCTTTTGAATGCTGACCCTTCCTTCATTGTCTTAAGGAGCAAGTTTATTGCATTTGCTAACATCTCTTGCATTTTGTTTATTAGGTTGTCGGGATCTCTTGTCCATTCTCTATGTACGTTTACTAACGCTTCGTTTACTTGAAGCTTCAGTGTTCGATGAATTTTGTCCAGACATTCTACCATAGAAGTAGAGTGAAATTTATAAACAAATATAAATCTTATTTATGTACTAGAATACATATAATATATGCATTTGTTAAGATATTAACATTTTATAATATTTACAACATAATTTAAATTATTAATTAGGTTAAGATAGATGGCTAATAAATTAAAATAAAAAAATAACTAAAACCCAGACCGGGGGTGGCTCGAACTCGCGCCCCTAGCCACAACAGACCTAACGAGCACACCACTAGCCAATTGGTCTAGGGGTTTAGATGATAAAAACATGAATATGATATAATAAGATCAGTCAATCTGCGAACCAGAAAGGAACATAAACCCTAAATAAACCAATCAATCCATTCGTTAGCTGTGGATTCAATTATAGTTAGGGTTATTGTACATCAATATGCGACGAGCAAAACCATATAAAAATTACCTATTACGCTGAAGGATGATGGCTCAATTAGGCATTACAGAATACGGGCAGACAAGATCAAGAACAGGTAATGTTATACCACGATCATCAAATTCGTATGGGGCATTTGTAGGCGACACCATAAGGGTTGTATATAGGGGTGTCCAAAATATCCCGAACCAGATTAACCCGAACCAACCCAAACCCGAATAAGAAAATTCGGATCGGGTTAAATAGGGTCAAAAAGTATTAATCGGGTTATTCGGGTTAACCTGAATAACACGAATTGTTAATAGGGTCGGGTTTCGGGTTTATTTTTGGAAAAAAGTCGGGTTTCGGGTTAACCCGAATAACCCGATTAATAATTGTACTTAACTTTAAATACAATGATTAAAACATCAAATAAGCACTATAAAGGCAATTCTGTAAGCTTTATAGAGGAGTTAATTATTATGTTTGTTCATGATTCGTTCACCGGAAAGTTCATTTATGTTGTGTTCATTTAGTTAAACGAACGAACATGAACACATGCTTCACTCATTCATCTATGTTCGCGAACGTTCGTTTATGATCATTCATTTAGGTTTGTTTACGTTCGTTTACATATTAATAGAAAATTATTAAATATTACTTGCTATTAGAAATTATATCAACCTAATATGTTTTATATTTGTTTGTTTGTGTTTATTTAAATGCGTTCATTTATGTGTGTTTGAGTTCGTTAATGTATGTACATATATGTTACTTCATGTTCGTTTATCTTTGTTTAATTATGTTCATTTACGTTCGTGAATTGTTCGTTTAGTTCTTAAATGAACGAACATAATCAAACACCACATGTTTAGTTTTTAATTAGTGAACATGAACACAAATATTTGTTCGATTAAGTGTTCATGTTCGTTAAAAGTTAAATGAATAAAGCAGACATGGCTTTGTTCATGTTCGTTCGGTTCGTTTATAGGCTTATATATGTAATTATAAGATAATTACTTGCAAAAGAAATTGAAAACTGAGTGGAATGAGAAATTTTGCAACCTTACAAATTACAAACACATAAAACAACTTAAAATTATAAAGTAACATGGTTAACCCGATTAACCCGACTAACCCGACCGGACTAACCCGAAACCCGAATAACCCCGAACCCGAATAACCCGTACCTTAATAGGGTCGGGTTGCTGGTTATATATTTTTTAAGGAAAACCGACTAACCCGACCCGATTAACCCGAAACCCGATCGGGTTGACCCGATGAACACACACACATTTAATTGAATTATTACGATCTTTATATTACTAATTACTAAACGACTGTAAGACGGTCAATACATATAATTAATTCGAATCGTATATGACTGTTTTTACTTAATTAACTCGTTGGTAAGACCGATTAAGGCATGTCAAACAGTATACAAGATTCAATTTCCTAGATTATGACGAAAATTGTGGTGCAAGATATAAAACGGGTATACGGGTTTCGAATTGGGTCGAGTTTGGATATAGGTTAAAGGGTTTGGATATTAATAATAATAATATAATCAGATTTTACAATTTGGTCCCTCTATTATGATGATGGAAACAAAAATGAGCTTGAGAGTTGTTTATGTAAAATAAATAAATAGTTAAACAATAATCTTAAAATAACTAATTAACTCGATATTTTATTGATAAAATTTCCCGAATATAGGGTCCAGTTATGGCTAATAAACATTAATTCCTAAAATCCGAGTTGTTACATCTGACCACATATGAATGGATCCAGACACACGTATATTTAGCTTGAGAGCCAACAACCACTAAAGTTTTAGGGATCTATAAACCCATGTAAATTTTTTGACTCGTTGAAATGACTCGATTAGATAATTTAAAAGAGTTGGGGGCGTATTCACCCTTTTGATGAATTGCTCAATTAACAACTTCTTTGTATTTGATGAATGATTACATAGGACCTATAGTTCGAGAATAATAGTTTAATAATTTATCTGGATCAAATGATCTAGTTGCAGACCTTTAATCTGGTAAAATAGCTTTACACCTTGATTGCATATTTTATTGTTAAAATATTACTTTAGATCTTTAGTCTATAAAATCCTATTTTAATATTGATGTTTCTTCCTGTAGAAGAAATCATCTAAATTATACGTTTCTTCCTCTAGAAGAAATCATGTTTATAAAACTTTTTATGTTTCCTCCTTTAATAGTAACATTATTTATTCAAAATGATTACTTTGATTACTTAAAACCTTTTAGCTCATATGACGTTTTATGTAGCATGCTTTGACCTAATAGGTTCGAGCACTCTCATCAAGCTCTCCACAAAAGTAAACACGTCATGCGGTTGATTGGGATTTATATGAATTACTTTCCTTAGACAAGAGACTCGACATCCGATATTGTCACCCTTCCAGTTACTATATGCCTGTTATGTTTTTCTGACTAATTGTTTACAATTATCTTTTATAAAAAAAAATTAACGTTTATTTCTTTAGAAGAAAGTCAATACAATAACCTTTATTTGCAAAACTTTTTGTTTCTTAATAATAAAGAAATGTCTATTTTTGTAAACTTTATATATAAAAAGCTTAAATATATCTATAAACTTTCACCATTGACTAGGATCTAAGCTACGAGTTGAAGTATTCTAAACATAACTCTTACCATAAAACGGGTATAACGCTTAAGGATGAATGAGCAGTACTTCGACTATACGTAGGGTGTTGGGGCATGGAACATCTTAACTCTAGAGTGGCGTCAGGACTCTAACTCGGTGACACGAACTTCGAGAAAGTGGAAGTGATTAGGTTTACGGGATACCAAAAATGAAGAACTCACGGTCACTATTTATAGCTATCCCCAGTCGGACCGTCAATCATCACCATTCGCCACATGTCACTTTTGTGATGAGTCGTGCTTTATGGTGCTGACATGTGGCATGCTAACTTGATTAGTCACTAGCCACATGTCACTTCAAGAGGATGCATGGTATTAGATGTTGACATGTGTCTTTTCGTGTCGCCCCCATGTGGCATGTGTTGTTTCATGGCGATGAGTCTTAGGACGCATGTCGCTCCCATATTTCTTTAGGTAAATGACTAACTGGTCCCTCAACTTACTAAATTGTCTGAATTGGTATGGAAATTTGTTAGGTGTTAGATTATTCCTTTCTAAAAACTATTCTTTTTTTCACTTTGATGAATGTTATGATTTTTGTTTCAAAACTCTGTAAACAAAACCCACTTCTTGGTTTGACTAAACGAAATTAATATTTCTATTCATTCTAGCACACGCCATAATCCACAGTTAACATTCCTCTATTTTAGGAGATCACGCATGGGAAAGTTAATATGCAAAAAATGGAAACGTGCATAAATGTAAACATGAAACTTAACACGCATAAAATAGCTACATAAACTAAATGTGGCTTGCTTTGACGGGTCTTCACCGGCCAGCTCAGGTCAAGCATGGATCGTATCAGACAAAGCACAATGTGGATGTGATTCTCTACTGATCAGCAACAGAACTTGGGGCATCAGCACCACTAGGAATTTTCCCGGGAAAGTTTGTTTTTGAAGTGTCGGATCCTATCATGCTGAAGAATACAAGATGATGGTGAGACGGATTTTAATTAAAAAAAAAAAGAATGAAAATTAAAAAACAATATATTCTTGTGTAATTTAGATTACCCTCGATCAACAATGACCATTGAACGAAGCTCGCAATTACTGAATCTGAGTACACACAATTGAAATAAATGGAGTTACGAAAGATAAGATTAAAAGGAAACGTGTCACTGAATTCAAATAATTAGAAAAGTAATGATATATTTAGACGCTAGCTACATTTAAAAAAGAGAAAATCACGAATAATTGTTTACTTCGAGGTGTTATACGACATATAACTAATATGAAAAACAAATAAACTGTTTCGTGAATCAAACTTTTTCGCATCAATAACGACTTAAACTAATATGATATGCGACATATGTCGCGTATGTATTGTTAACTGATAATAGATTCGTGTATGTGAGTAAAAGTAAATTCACCAACAAAGATTCCCGTATCTTATGACTATACGCGTGTAGTTATGGTAAAAAAGATAATCAACTTACTGTTTGGACATTTCTTCCTTGATTGCCAGGTGACAATCATCTCCATATTTACCAAGTGTAGTATGAATCAAGATGGCTCCTCTCGATCTTGTGATGCCTTCGGCCCAAAATGATCCAGATAGCTGCCTTTACTTTTAGATTAGTCAAGGGACATTTCTTCCTTGATTGCCACTGTGAGTAACAACTGCAATTTCCTTGTCTTTCCGTGTCAACAACCTTCAAAAGGTTTAGGTGAAAAAAAATGTGTTAAAAACCTTCATAAGTTTTATCAGAGGTTAGATTAATCATATATAATATATAAATTTATGATTATACACATACGAAGCAATAGATTAAATATGTTAAATAAAAATAAATTAGATATCTATGTAATAACCAATTTACTCGCGTAAAATGTTTAGATATGTGTAAAAATGACTTTTTTTTAATAAAAAAAGTTAATTGTTTTTGAACAGCAAAACAATTTGTAAGTCCCGGGTTTCAAACCTAGGACCTTCCGTTCACGCAACAACAAACCTACCACGCTACTGTAGCAGCTTGATTAATTAAAAAAAATTACATATATAAAAGTTACACAGATAAAATAAAAAACACTACTCTCAAATAATCTTGAAATATAAAAGATTTTTAATAAAATAGTTGCTTAAGAGTTTTAAAAATTCTTAAATTATATATATTAATTAGTGGGTATTATATATATAAATATTAGTTGAGTTATTTTACAAAAGCTAACAAAAATGTGAAGTATAAGAAACTATAATTAATTAACATGTGTTAAATGAGAACTAAAGTGAGAAAGACATAAACATAATTACACACATTTTCTCTCTTCATATGCAAATTACATACTAATTCTTACATTTAAAACATTTTTCATATGATAATTTTTTTAAAACCTTCACCATAATAGCAAACGTTTTTTAAGTTTAACGTGAGTATGACTTTGTTATAAATAAACTAAAACAAAAATTACGTTATTGTGTATTTATGTTTGTCATTGTACCTTTTTTCGTTATTATGTATTTGTGTTTGGGATTTGCTTATTTTAAACAACTTATGACTTATTAACTTTTAAAAAGGCTAAAAAGTGTTTTGTATTGTGTGTTATTATGAGAAGATAAGTTAATAAGTTACAATTTTTTAACTTGTTAACTTATAGAAAAAGTTATAAGGATATAAAATAAGAAATGCCAAGCACCCTAAAACCGAATTATCTAACTTTACATATTCGTATTAAACCGTTTAACGATAACCCTATAGTTAATTTAACAAACAAACAACAAATTTGTCAATTGTATTTGCTAGGGTTCATAAGTTAATTTGGGTATGAACTGGTCTTCTGTATATATATATTTGATTGCGTCTGCTTAGCAACGAACACCCCAGCTCAGCTGGTGGTGAGTGTGTTGTTGAGATCAGAGAACCGGGCAGGGGCGTGGGTTCGAGCCCCCGTGGACGCGGTTAGTTTTCTGTGTTATTTTTAATGGCTAAACATTTATTAACTTATTATAACTATATTTAAATACCAAAATAAATATTATTTTATTAAACCGACATCATTAAGTCGTCGTTTCTTGGCAATCAATTTCGTTCAAATTTTCATGTGTGTGTGTGTATATTATAAGTATATATTAAACAATAAACCGACGCTATTTTATTAAAACCCGAACACCGTTATTAACGCTTCTTGTCATTGAACATTTTCATAAATTTCTTATATTTGTTATATATATAAATATTATATATATGTGTATTATTTTTAGACAAAAATGTAACAATCGTAATACACATATTTAATATAATTTTTAACAACCTTATTATCGAGTGCTCGGTAAAAATTTAAAATAAATAATTAAATCAAACATTATTATATAATTGATCAAAGTATGAGTAATTGTTTAAGTATTTTATTTGTATATTGTTTATACTATATAATCTTAAAGCTTGATAATAATAATAATAATAATAATAATAATAATAATAATAATAATAAAATAAATAAATAAAGGGTGAATAATAATATTGTTTTCGCAATAACAATAACCGTACTAAATCACAATCATATCTCAAATCACATCGAAATCCTAAATTCATTATATGTGCTATCTCGTTATTAATTGATTCATAATATTATACTATTTAATTAGGAATCCTTGACGGTAAATCCCGAAGGGTTCATAATTCTGACATCCTCACTTGTGTTTTGTTCTACTAATCATGTGAGTATCACATTCCTCCTTTTTACACTTATTTTTATCGTTTTGGGTATGTATCTGTTATTATTTATTCCCCTATTATCTAATACGTATATTGCAATTGTTTGTCACTTGTGTTTAACAATTTATACCTAACTTGTTATGTGCTTATATGCTCTATTTGAATTGCACTCATAGAGGTCCAACATAATCTTAGAACAGTATGATCATATGACCGTCGTAACAGCCATCGTCCAGTTTACCTGGCATCGTGCTCATCGACATCTCATTTACTTGCTCATTGGTTGAATTGCTTATCTCATTTGACACTGTTGCATTTTTATTTATTATTATATACACACAAAATCTGGTGTGCTACTCACTCAACCTAGTGTTGACAAAACCAAATGTATTTTTGATGCATATGCAGGTTACCGCATGTTATGATGATCAAGATTGTTTGAAGCAACTTAGGGTGCATGTTAGAGAAGAAGATACATGAATTTAATTTTGGATGTTTATGTTTACTTGTTTAATTTTGAATTTTATGTACTATGATTATCTGAATTTGTTGTACTATTTAAATTGGAATAATAGATATTATAATTTTAAATTTTACATGATAGTATCTTAAGAGCTGTGACCAATCAGCTCACGCCCCGACATTTCCGCCTTAGATTGGGGTGTGACAGATTGGTATCAGAGCCAGGTTTAAGATAGGTTGTTAGTGGTGCCCTAGTAACATGCTTAGGAGCCCCATACGTCCTTATTTGTTTACCTGATGTGTTCTATTTGATCTTTTACAACTTACGTAATTGCCTTGCTAAATTAGGTAATTATTTAACCGCTTAGTTAATCGTTTATTTTATTGTCACGCGCACACACAAAACTCCGATGCTATACTTCACACTCAAAATATTTTATACTACGGGACTATGTCTCATCCTCAATATATATATATATATATATATATATATATATATATATATATATATATATATATATATATATTGTAATGTTAGTTAATTGTTTTTCATTATTGGATAATTCATTAAGAGTTTCCTAGCTTTGTTTTTGCCTTTTTCATTTAAGGTTATGGAGTGTGACAAGATTCCCCGCCATAGTGGAAATTGTCATGCGACCGACACTAAGCGTTTAACGTAATCGGCTAAACGGTTACACTTTTCATTATGCTTTATTGTTTTTAAAATGTCTAGTCGGGTGTAAAACCCATGGGAAGCCATGGACACGCAACTGTACATTTGCACAATTTGTTATATTTGCGATGTTTTTGTTTGAACATTTTCATCCGTGGTGATACACGAGATGTTTCAACTACTTATGCTTGAGTTCGTTTATTCGTTACTTAATTTGGTCGGTTAGATCGTCATGTAACGCTCATGGGCCAACATACTCAATTGATTTGTTAATTTGTTAATAAAGTTGGGTCATTCAAATTGCCATGTATTGCTCATGGCAGGCCAACTCACACATTTGTTTTGGTTTTGGTATGCTAATAAGTTAGGGAAATAAAATGTCATGGAAAGCTCATGGGAAACCCAACACATCGAAGAACATTCGTTATTTGTTTATTTGTTTGATTTTATTCAAAAGGATTTACGTTTTGATTTAATTATTCAATTATTCTATTAGTAAATTATTCAATTACTTACTTACTAAATCACTTTTGAATCAAAATCTATTAATTCGATCTATTTATACACTCAAAACATTTTTATTCTCTTGATCGTATACAAATCCATCATTCATTAAGCCCCGGTTATCACAAGCCAATCAAAACAATTTACACTCTATAATTATTAAATTGCTTTTCACTTATTCATCTTATCATGTTATTGTATTATCGAAATATCAAATAATTTAAATAGTATTATTGCACAATTTAAAAATCAAATGGATTTCTTATACTCATGGTATCATATACATAAACTATTTTTCAAGTATTCAACTTAAAAATTTTAATTTGTTAAAACATATCAAACTTTGATAAAACTCATTCACTCATCAAATTAACTCAACTTATACTTATCCTTAAGTTATGAATAAACACTAGCTTAACATTTTTAAATTCATTTTTCTTAATAACTCATATGAAATCTACACAACTATCCAATCTTCTCACTAAATCACATCTTTATTAATCACAGAATATTTTCTCAACATCAATCATTTATTTTCTATAACCGCCACATGACCACATGTTAGTCAAGGATATAGCTCATGCGATCTCTAAAATATCAACTAAGTTTCCAAAACTTAAATGCAATCTTGTTCATTAGCTTCTTCACTAATAAATTCAATTCATTTACCCCTACTCGTTCTCATAACAACAAAAAACAAACACAGGTCTAGACATCAACTATATGCTGCTAATCAAATTAATAATCAATCTCAACAAAATCATATTGTCGGTCCCGATTATCTAATTTAAGTACACACTAATCTCTCTCGTTACCCACACAAACATGTCGACAAGAAGGTTACGAAATACTGATTTTGTGAAAAACCCAAGAGTATTAAAGGCGGAATCAATAATACTCTAGTTATTGCTTAATGGACAGAAATGTAACACACACAAAGTAACTCAAGATTTTCATTAATATTGTGAATGATACAATGAAAATCAGTTAGGGTTTCTCGGTGGAATGTATGAGTCAGCTTTTCCATTCAAAGATATTATTTTCATGAAAGTGACAGCCGTCAAATCACAATATTCGCTCTATGTACGTTTTTCATAGGTGTGCCCTAATGTTTCCTTAAATAGGCACACCTGGAATCCTTCTAGAAACCCTAACGATTGATTCAAATGTATTACAAATTATTCTAAGTGTAAACAGGTCTTCGAGTAATCTTGCACGCTTTTGTCCTTATCAAGCAAACCTGGTATCTACAAGTGTGCTTGGAACAGTTCTCCGAGTAAGCTTTACATACGATTTTCCTAAGAAATTTAATATCCATCAAGCAGACTTCAATCTTCATGATAATATCAAACTTTGCTCGATATATATATATATATATATCCTACGAGAAAACTTGTTCTTCCTTGGTCCCTTCAACCTTTTGTCTTTAACTTATTTAAACAAGTTGAAGTGTGCTGGTGAGACTGTAGCTTTCTTGAGGTTGAACCTTGCTCGTTAGAAGTCCTTAGAGTAATTTCTTCATTAACTTCCTTCAATTTCGCTGGGACTACTGTTTATTAATTGACCTTGTTTGATCCACCAAATTACTTGGTTTTAGCTTGGTTTAGTCAAGGGTTTGTTCTGAAATCAAACCTTTCTTGACTTTGAAGAACAACCTTGCTTGATGAAGTGTAGCTTGCTCGAACTAACATTTTGAAAACTTCAAGAAGGTAACCTTTCTCGTCTGGGTAAAATATCTTGCTTGACTAAGTTTAAGCTTGCTCGAATGCCTAAGTTTGATTGGTTTCCATACTTAGTCATTTTCCAAGGAGGTTGAGAAGATTCCAATCTTCCTTAAGCATTTTCTCATCCCAACAATCTCCCCATAGATTGGAACAAACTCAGCTGCATCAAAACACCTGTTGGTTAAATACATTTTTCAAAATACACATCAAATTTTCAAGAAGCAAAATTACATTACATAATGAAAAATTTACATTGGAGAATTCTGTCTTCATGGACATTACAAACTAAATTTAATAGAAAGATAAATAGGTTTTCATCTTCCTGAGCTCCCAGCTTCTCCTTCAGTCAAACTTCACAGCAATAGCCCTTTCTTTAAAAAGTGAGATCTTCTTATGGTGTGGATGTTGAGAAGGCAGATTTGTTGGTACATGTGTGTCAGTAGTTCATAGTCTAGCATTTGTAATCGAGTCTGTAATGTAATTATGTTTTGTTTATGTTTGTTTTGTAATGCGCGAAGTTGTCAACAAGTTCGCTATGGCGAACTTGTTGAATCAGCGAAGTTATTGACAACTTCGCCTATGGCGAAGTTGTCGTGTATATAAACTGTTTCAGACGAAACAGTTTGGGTTGGTCGTTTTAGGGTTTGTTTCAGTGTGTTTCGTATTGTTACGTGTCATCTTCTGTAATAGTGACCGTGAGTCACGTGTTCGGTTATCAATATAACGTGTTTGATTTATTGCTCGAGTGATTCTATCTCTACACTCGTAACTACCTGCGCAGGGATTCCGCACCTGCGTTGTTAGCGATATCCCGTGTACGATCCGTTCAGGAACCTACAATTGGTATCAGAGCCAATCGGCTCGATTGTGAGGTTCGGGATTTCACGCGGGTGTAGAAAACGTCTCGTTTGACCTATTCGCGGGACGTGTTTTTGTTGGGATTGAGTTTTGCTAGTGCTTGACAGTCATTTTCAAGCCTTTGCATTGATCGGGAGCTGCTGGATTGACGAAAACAGATCTGAACAAACTTCCCTGTTCATCGGGCGAAGTTACCGTTCATCGGGCGAAGTTACCATTCTTCAGGCGAAGTTGCCGTCGCTGGAATTAGGGTTTTTGGCGAAGATATAAGGATTAGCGAAGTTAACTACAACTTCGCTCACTTCATAAGTTCGCCTTAGCGAAGTTATCCGCAACTTCGCTTCATACCCAAGTTCGCTCAACTCATAAGTTCGCCAGAGCTAAGAGAAGTTATTCTTAACTTCGCCCAATTCAAGCGAATTTAAGATCTCAGCGAAGTTCTCTTTCAGCGAAGTTAACCTTCAAGCGAAGTTATTCTTAACTTCGCCAACTGAGCTGTTTTAATATTTTTTTTGTTTTTCCAGGTTTTTCAGGTTTTTGCAAGGATGTCGTCGATCAATATCTCCGATTTGGTCAAGATGGAAGTAGAAGCGGGGTCTGCCACTAAGGCCCCGAGGCTTATGAAAGGAACTGACTTCGTGGCATGGAAGGATAGATTCATCCAATACATCAAATACCAGGATGCCAAAATGTGGGTGTGCATCCAGGATGGATATATCCCTCCTACTATGCAATACGAAGGCCGTGACGTAGTTAAGAAGTACAGCAAAATGGAGGACGAAGAAAAGAAAATGTACGAGGCCGAAAGCAAGGCCCATGCTGCGATAACAATGGCACTTCCTCAAGAAGTTCTCCATACGTTCCGAAAGTACACTTCTGCAAGAGAGCTTTGGGATGCTCTTGAAAATAGATTCGAGGGGAATGTGGGTATCCGTGCATCGAAGGTAAAACTTTTGAAGACCCAGTTCTCCGTCTTCAAATTTTTGAAGAACGAATCGCTGGATGATATTATCACCAGATACTATCATCTAATGACAGAGCTTAGCAATTATTCGATTGCTTACCGAGAAGAAGAGATCGTTGAAAAACTTCTCGATGCTCTCCCACCGAAGTGGGAAATGTACACCGTTCTTATGAGGGAAGACAGAGACTTTCCTAATTATGATCTTGAAACGGCAGTGAACAAGCTCAGAACTTATGAGCTTAATATGGTTCGAAAAGAAACACCTACAGATCAGATACAAGACCCTGGTATGTATGGTGCAAAGGTTAACTCAGGCTCAAGTTCAAGGCCTGAATCTGCTGCTTATTACTCTAAAGGGGAGTCAGGCTCTGACTCGTCTCATGAAGGAAACGTTTCTGTAAACACGAATGGTGATGTATGTTTCGTTGCTGGAGGATCTAGTACTTCAAAGCCTCAAGCATCCACAAGTAGTTTTTCTGCAAATGCATCAAGCAATAGTTATTCCAAGATGCCTATGAGTGTAAAATCTGCTGAAGAGCAGTTTGCAGTCTATGCATCATTTATTGCTTCCTACGAAAACTACATCCAGGGGAAGATTGTGGACCCTGCTGTACTAGATGAGGATTACGACCAGATCGATGCTGATGATCTGGAGGAGATGGACTTGCAATGGCAAATGGCAATGATTGTGAGGCGTGTGAAACGGTTTATGACAAAACTGGGAGAAAGTTTGTTGGTGGTCGGCCTGGGTTCGACAAATCCAAGGTAAGGTGCTATAATTGTCAACAGTACGGGCACTTTGCCAAGGAATGCAGAAATGAGAGGGTTGAACGAGGACAAGGTCGGCCTACACAACATTCTGGAATTAACAGAGAGATTAACGCCATGTTGACCAGAGAAGCAGGAGAGTACAACTGGAACCTGCATTCAAGTGGTTCTGGTGAGCAAGCAAACATGGCTGAGACTGAATGTGAGAAGGTTGTTGGAACTGAGAAAGCTATTGAAGAAGAAACAGCTTTCATGGCAAATGACAAGGACACTCGCTCCGAGGTAAGAAATAAAAATATTTGTACTAATTGTGAAAATTTGTCTGAGCAACTAACAACTTTGACTGATCAGTACGTCCGTTTAGATGCTGACTTTAAAACTATTAAAGAAGATCACCGTTTTACAAAAGCAAGAGAAACAAGTTATAAAATTAAAATAAAAGCATGTGAAAAAGACATTCAAAGCTTAAAGCTTAAACTTGCTGAGAAAATTGAAATAATTGATCTTAGTTATGAAGTTTTGGAGGAAAAAACTAAAGTGATTGCTGATCGGGATAAACAGATTGCTGACCACCAGGTAAAGGTGGTGGAACTGAACCGCAAACTTGAGCAGTTCAGGAATTCCTCGGCAATCCTTGATCACCTCGTGAGTGATCCAGGTACCTCTGCAAAGAGGGGAGGAATCGAATATCACGAAGTTCCACCACCCTTTAACCACAACTATACTTATAATCCAAGTGTTCAGAAATCTGTTGATTTCGAGGTTTCTCAGACAACTCCTATCAAGATTACAAGTGTTGAACCAAGTGTTAGCTGTGGCGAAACAAGTTCGCCTGTTTCTAGTGTGAATATTTCTGTTTCAAGTCCAGTCTCATCAGATTCGGATAAGTTGTCCGAATCTGGTCAGACAAAAGAGAAGGTAGGTTTACCCACCGATGGAGATAAAAATAAAAAAGTTTCTAAAAAGAGTTCTCCACTCAATCCGTACGTCCCACCTTATGTGAGACGAACGGCTGGTAACACTGCCTCTACATCCAAACCAACATTTGACAAGAAAATGGAGAGTCGATGTTGCTTTAGATGTAACAAGTTAGGATATCTAGTTGCAGATTGCCCTTTGAAACCGAGATTTAGAGATGAGAAGCCAAATAAAACTGAGTATAAGCGTCATTATGCTACTGCTAAAAATGAAAACTTTAAAAAATGCCAAAATGTATCGAATTCATGTTTTCATAAAACCAAACCTCAGTTTTACAACCAAACCACAAGATATAACACTTTCAATTCTCAAAGGTTTGGAAGGCATTACACTCAATCTGCAGGGAGATTCCCTAACAGGACTTACAGAAATTATCCTGATGCTAACTTGAGAAAGCCAGGGTACGGGATGTATCGATCCAAGACCAATTGGTCTTGGGTCCCAAGATTCTAACTCTTTGTTTTATTGTGCAGGAACAGTTGAACAGGGCTGCCAACAATCTTTGGATTGTAGATAGCGGCTGTTCCAGGCACATGACGGGCAACAAACACTTGTTGCAAGATTTAAAACCTGTTCAGGGAGCAAGAGTTAGTTTTGCTGGTGAAAGCGGTGGAAGGATTACCGGTAGAGGAACTGTGTCGAATGGGAGAATGACACTTGAAAATGTAAATTTTGTGGAGGAATTAAAGCACAATCTGCTGAGTGTGTCGCAGATTTGTGATAAAGAATACACTGTCCATTTCACTAAGAATGAAGCGATTGTATTGAAGCCTGGTTTTCATATACCAGAAGAATGGATAGTAATGAAAGCTCCACGTGAAACGAATACATACGTGATGGATATGAGGTCTACTGAAATGGTCACCGGAGAATCCTGTTTAATGACAAAGGCAAGCGAATCAGAATCAGAATTATGGCACAGGAGAATGGGACATATTCATCTTCGTAAGATGAACTTCATTGTCAAAAATGGGCTTGTGATGGGCGTTCCCTTAAAGAGTTTTAACTTTGAAGATAAATGCATAGCATGCAAGAAGGGAAAACAACACAAGAAAAGCCATCTCACCAAGACGATCAACTCAATTGCTGGTACTCTAGAACTACTTCATATGGATCTCTTCGGTCCGGTGAATGTACAAAGTCTAGGTGGTACTTCTTACTGCTTGGTGATAACTGATGATTACTCGCGATACTCGTGGGTATATTTTCTGAAAACGAAAGACGAGACGACTCAGATGGTGAAGAATCTAATTACAAAAGTCGAGAACGTCATGAGTAAATCAGTTAAATTCATCAGAAGCGACAATGGGACAGAGTTCAAGAACTTTGAGATGGAAATCTTTTGTCTTCAGAAGGGTATTGAGCATCAATACAGCGCTCCGTATACTCCACAACAGAACGGAGTAGCTGAAAGGAAGAACCGAACGTTGATTGAAGGAGCCAGAACTATGCTGGCAGACTCAAAGCTTCCTGTGATGTTCTGGGCTGAAGCAGTTGCTACAGCCTGCTATGTTCTGAATCGGGTGTTAACCGTTAAGAGACTTGGAAAAACCTGCTACGAGCTTATGCACGGAAGGAAGCCCAACTTGTGCGGTCTTGAACCTTTTGGGTCTCCTTGTTCGATTTTGAAGACTAATTCGAAATTTGGTGAAGTAGCTGATGAGGGAATCCTAGTCGGTTATGTTGTTGGGACTCCCAACAGACGGGTCTTCAATACGACAACTTGCAAGGTGGAGGTGGTTTGTAACACCGACATTACTAGTTACCAACCGCCAAAACCAAGCAATGGACCTGCTGAGCTGTTTGACTATGTTAAACTTTTTAAGTCGTTTAACGTACCTACTTTGGAAATTTCTGAAGAAGACGAAAGAGCAGTGACGAAGATGATATTTGATGAGGAAGAGGAGGTAATGCAACATCAGATGACAGAAAGATCTCAGCCTTCCACATCAAACCCTATCGATACCCCTGCGGCCCCAACTGAAGATGAGTTTATTAATCCTTTTCACTCTCAGCCTGAAACTACTATAGATGAGATCTCTTCAAACTTGGAAGACAATTTGCATGTCGGTGCTGTTCCGACCACGAGAATTCACAAAGATCACCCATTGGAGAATGTTATAGGTGATGTGTCCTCTGGTGTACAAACCAGAAGTAGCCTGAATGAGCACACCTGTGTTTATTCAAGCATAAAAGAAACGGGTATAATGAATGAATGTTTGTACTCCTGCTTTATAAGCCAAATTGAACCAAAGAATTATCAAATGGCTTTAAAGGACAGCTCGTGGGTCGAAGCCATGCAAGAAGAGTTGGCTCAGTTCGAAAAAATGGAAGTTTGGACCTTGGTTGAAAAACCAAAGAATGTGCATGCTATAGGCACGAAATGGGTGTTCAAGTGCAAGAGAGATGATAAGGGAATTATCGTGAGAAATAAGGCGAGGCTGGTTGTTAAAGGTTTTAATCAGCAAGAGGGTATTGATTACAATGAGGTGTTTGCTCCTGTTGCCCGGTTAGAAGCGATTCGATTGTTTTTGGCGTTTGCTGCATTTAAAAAGATGAAGGTATTTCAGTTGGATGTGAAGAGCGCGTTTCTAAACGGAAAAGTTGATGAGGTTGTGTATGTTGAGCAACCTCCGGGTTTTCCTGACCCAGACTTTCCGGATCACGTATACAGGTTGAGCAAGGCGTTATATGGGTTACATCAGGCACCTCGTGCCTGGTATTCAACGTTATCGGACTACTTGCTGGAAAATGGTTTTGAAAGAGGATTGATTGACAGTACGCTGTTTGTGAAGAGAGAAGGATGTGACTTCTTACTGGTTCAAGTCTACGTGGATGATATCATTTTTGCTGCATCAAGAGTATCCATGTGTCAGGATTTTGAGGCTGTCATGAAGAAACGATTCGAGATGAGTGCTATGGGTGAACTAACCTTCTTTCTAGGATTGCAGGTTGATCAGAAGAAGGATGGGATGTTCATTCATCAAACAAAGTATGTTCATAATGTGCTTAAAAGATTCAAGATGGAGGACAGTTCTCCATATGACACCCCAATCTGCGTCAATCACAGATTGGGCGCTGAATCAGACGGTGACGCAGATGTGGACCCTACTCTGTATCGGGCGATAATAGGTTCATTAATGTATTTAACTGCTTCTAGGCCCGATATAATGTTTTCTGTTTGTCTTTGTGCTCGTTTTCAGGCAAACCCAAAGGAATCTCACATGAAAGGTGTGAAGAGGATTTTGCGGTATCTTAAGGGCAAGCCGAAACTAGGGTTGTGGTACCCAAAGGGAGGAGACGTTGAACTGGTGGCGTATACAGATTCTGATTATGGTGGCTGTAATCAGAGTCGGAAGTCAACAACAGGAGGCTGTCAGTTTCTTGGAGGAAGATTAGTTTCCTGGCAGTGCAAGAAACAGACATCAGTTGCAATTTCAACATGCGAAGCTGAATACATGGCAGCATCCAACTGCTGCTCTCAGGTTTTGTGGATTCAGCAACAATTGCGCGACTATGGTCTGAATTTCTTACTTACTCCTATTTTAATTGATAACACTGCCTCCATCTCAGTAATTAACAATCCCGTGAAGCACAGTAAAACTAAGCATATTGACATTCGTCATCACTTCATACGGGATTGTGCTGAGAAGAAACTGATAAAGATCGAAAAAGTTGATACACTTGAAAATTTTGCTGACTTGTTTACAAAAGCGTTTGATAAATCCAGATTTCAAAACCTAATTGAGCTAAACGGGATGATCAATCCCGAGTAACCATGTCTTTGTTAAAAAAAAAAAAAAAAAAAAAAAAAAACATGGGTCATTTTTGCTTAAAATTAGTCGGTTACCTCAGTTTGATGGACATATCCTAGGATATGTTTTGGTCCTCGTTTCAACTTAGAGAATGAGGATAGCCATTAACCGGAAGACTGAAAGTGACCGGGGCAGCTATGACGTGTGTTCTTTCAGTTGCTGAAAATTAGTCGGTCATACTTAGTAAGAAGGACACATACTTGTATGTGGTCGGTCCAGTTGATCCATTGGATCTTCAGGATAGCCGTTTACCTGACGACTTTGACGTGATTGGGGCGATTGAATTTAAAGTTTTTTTTAGGGAAATGAAATTAATTTTCAAGTCTGTTACTTCGTATGAAGTTCTATGCTGTGTTTAACAGAAAATTGATCCAACCTTGGAAAATGATATATATACTGATTGTGTGTGCTTAACTAGTGAAGTTATTAGGCTTAAAAGGCTTTAGAACAGTCATTGTATGTCATGGTAATTTTTATGGTGCGTAAAAGTGTATGTGATACTAACTTAAATTTACTCGAATTTACGTGGAAACTCCTTAAGAGTTTTGTATGTCTTCATACATATCTTTTCGAAGGATAGGCAGAAAAGCGACTACCCAGTCATACACGAGCCCGTGAGTGTTCTGATTCCCGTGAAGAAAGCATTTCAAGATACTGCAGTGATCCAGATTCGGGACTTGCAGTGATTTAGTACTCCGAAGTCGATAAAAATGTTTTGATTTAAAAAAAAAAAAAAAAATATATATATATATATATATATATATATATATATATATATATATATATATATATATACGTGTATATTTTTAAATACTTATGAGACATAGTAACAATCAAGACTTCTCAAGTCTGGAGTTAGAAGAAAACGGGAGGCAGACATAGTGTATCTACAAGATAATCAGACATTATGGGTCGAAGTCAATTCGGGGTGACTTGGGTATAGCCAAATACGCTTTGAGAATAGATAAAAGACATCATTATCTCTGAGATGTTGCCAACTTAAACTTTTGAGCTTAACTGAACCTTAATCCGTATCACAGAAACGATGAAAACCATTTACGTTATTTACATGCTTACAACCTGTGTCTCTATGTCATAATACAGCTAAACACGGATCTAAGTGACAGTCACATCGTTAGTATGATTCCTGTTAGGATCTTTTCTAAAACGTAGTGGTCCCTGACTAGACTGAAATTTGATCCCTTATTTCGTTAAAATTTTTCTAAGTTTTTTTTTTTTTTTTTTTTTTTAGTTATATTATTGTTGGTTACTAGATCTTGATCATATTTGTTTAACTCTTTTTGGTAATTTATAAGGTTAAATTCTAGATTATTCAAACTTAAAGGGCTGATTTTGAAAATTACGGGCGAAGTTGTTGAATTCGGCGAAGTTGTGCTTAACTTCGCCTTGGCGAAGTTAAGCGTAACTTCGCCTGAACCAACTCTGCCCTATATAAGGGATTGTAAACAGTAACAGTATCATTTTTTTCGAATTACCGGCGAACTTGTTCTAAACACCATTACATCCAGATCTTATTCTTCACTTTCGATTTCGATCTTGTGTTCCTAGTTTCTACTTTACTCGTGGTATGTGTTGTCAATATCATCCAAACTTACTCGTTCGTTATAGTTTTACCCGGTTCGAGACCTCGGGTCGTCGAACCTTCAAAACCAAGTTTTTCACCTTTGTGTTACGTGTTCATGGACGTCCTTCACGTCTCAATATCATTAATCCATGCCGTTCTTCATTGGTGGATCGTTAAATCGGTCCGAAACGTCGGATATAACTTGTTTGAATCTGAACAGTCGCCGGTTCAGATTCAGGCGAAGTTAAGGTTTACGCGAAGTTATTCTCAACTTCGCCAGTGGCTTAAGTTCGCCTTCAGCGAAGTTATCCACAACTTCGCTTGAAGCTTAATTTCGCCTATGGCGAAGTTATCCATAACTTCGCCTTGAACACAACTTCGCCTATTTCAAATTTTTTATAAGATTTTAGACGAACTTACAGATGAAGCGAAGTTGTTCCCAACTTCGCCTCACCTTTAAATTCGCCTGTACATCACAACTTCGCACATGGTACACAGCGAACTTGTGAGATGGTTATATGGTCTCTAACTTGATTTGTTTTGTGCAGATATGGCTGCTGTTGGAGGTGCTGGAGGTGATGATGGTGATGAGCAACGACAATTCTTCCCAGCCCATAACCAATACATCACTTTGGATCCAGACGCACGAGGCGTTGAAGACTATAGGGAGATTATCACATTTCTCCAACGATCACGAGTTTTTCACGCGATCACTAATACACTACCCATATCTCTGCCCAACATTCAAGATTTCTGGCAGACGGTGTATTATGATTGCAGACCTGAGCCTCCAGTGATGCGAGCAACTGTCAATGGTCAAGATATACAGTTTTCCTCGGAAGATATACGGTTGGCTCTGCAGTTCGGTGATGAAACGAGAGACGACCCAACGGAGTTCGTAGCTCCTTTCCGTGACGGAGCTTACTTGAGGATGGGTTATTCGGGTCCGCTGGGGGACTCGCAGAGGAGGAAAGGCTTTCTGCTGGATCAATGGCGCTTTCTGATGCATGTGTTAATAGTATGCATGTCCGGCAGAAAGGCAGGAACAGACGGGATGGGTGCGACGATGCAATCGGCCATGATTGCGCTGACTTACAACCGCAGATATTCTTTTAGTCAGCTAATCTTTTACGAGATTGATCGTCAGAGACGGGCGACGGCGCGCGAGCGTTTTACTATGTATCCTCGATTTCTACAAATGATTATTAATCATGTCGCTCCGTCTATACCGCAAAGACGCCCTATCAGATACGTTGAGTGCGTAACAAAACGTATCTTTGCTCAGTGCAGGACGTCGAGCACTCGTAGCAACCCTGAGCGGCGTCCCAGGCATACTCCACTTTTCGGGTATCTCATCAACCCGGAGTATGTTCCTGCAGGAGGGGACGAGTTCAGGGATCCGCAACCACATCAGGCGGCAGCACCTCATGCTGTATCAGCTGCGCCTGTTGTATCTTCTGCTGCTGTGCCAGCTACTATATCTCAGGCTGTGTCCACTACTGAACATGTTGATCTAGATGCTGCTTTTAGTGGACATGGTTTGTTTGATATGGATGTCTCGGGTCCTCAGTTTATGGATGTTACCAGAGCAGCTACTTCGGTAGCTGACTCTGATCTAGACGAGACGTTTGCTGAGGCAAGAAGACTTATGGTGTCTCGGGAACGGACTACGGGAAAGAGGCCGAGAACCGTGGAGGAGGATGAGGATGAAGTGGATGAAGAGGAGGCAGTACAGATTGTGCTAAGACGTTCAAGAAGAGAACAGAGAGGGATAGGTTCGGGAGCTGGAGAATCTTCAAGACTAGTACGTTTTGCTCCACCTGCCTTATCTGGTATGTCTCTTACTCCTACTACTGCACAGGTTACAGCGATCGAGACGTCGGCACCAACAATTGTGTCCCTACCACCTCAACCGCTTAATCCACCGGTGGTAGTTGCACGGTTTGTGGAGTCGACAATCACTTCTACTGCAGGGTTACCAAGTGTACCACCTGCGGTCACTTCTGCTGATGTTCCTCCAACTCCATTGCCTACTTCAGATACCGAGAGGATTCTTTCGCTAGAGCGGATTGTTGCTGAACAGTCAAAGACTATTGACCGCCTAGTGGAATCCAATCGACTACAAGCTGCCCTCCTGGTTGAACATGGACGAATAATAGATGCCTTCAAGGATTACTTGGCATCTCAGGGGGAGAAGACGTGTAGGGGCGATGAGTTGAGAACGAAAAGACGAGAAGATCATGACGATGATCCCAATGCACCTTCAGGTGCAGGTGATGAGCTGCCAAGAACCTCTCAGGCTCTTGGAGCTTCCACAACTGAGGGGGAGTCTACAAATGCAGCTGGTGATGATGTTGTAGTTGTGGATGACGACGCTGATGTTGAAGACGTTATTGATGCGTTGAAGGAGTTGGATGAGGAGGAGGACGATGAGTTGATGGATGATGACGACGTGTTGCCTATGGATGAGATTGAGAGGATTGGAGAACAGATTAATGTGGAAGATGTATTAGAAGAAGGTGAGATTGTGGATGATTTAGTGGAACATGAGATTCCAGCTGTTGAGAGATCAGAATTGGGGGATGAGAGTGTGATAGAAGATACAGTATGGGAGGAGCAGCCGAACTGGAAAGAAGGCTGTGCTCAGTGGTTTGTTAAAACCAAGAAGCCTGCAGTGCCATCGATGTTCAGAAAGACTTATAATATAAAGGGCTATGCAGAGTCAAAGAAAGGAATCATATGCTGGTTGTACGACAAAGAGATGAAACTATTTGTGATCAAACGGTACGACGGCATTCAGTACTTTAAGAGATTGTTGAGATCTCTGAATTCCTTACCAGAATGTGAGGTGAAAGATTTAGCGAGATTGGGGCTGATCAATAGAAGTAATGATGATATGGCAAGAATCATTGGGAAGATCGTCTGGAAAGAAGCCATTAAAGACAAAAAGTTTGAACTGCTAAAGCCTCAAAAAGGAAAGTTGATAGAAGACAAAGATCGTGGAATGAGGGCTGATGGCAAACCTTGGATGGTAATGAAGTATAAACCAGTCCGTCATTTGAAAGAAGTACCGATGAAAGTTATGCCCAAGAACGTCCTAAAAGATTTAAAATGGTGGTACGTGGATTGTGAGACAGCTGAGGCGGTAATGGAAGATGAGGATGAACAAGAAGTACTTCGGGTGTACGACCCGATGCATCTTGTTAATCTATCGAAGGCTGATTTGAAAGTGCTCAACGAGAAGAAGATCTTCTACATTCCTGCTTGGAAGGATCAAGCTAGGAAATATCAAAGGGTAGTGTCGGTATGTGTGAGAGAAGGGGCGCACGCGTAGAGGTGAAGATTACAAGACTCAAGATTTAAAGATCAAGATATGAAGCTACTGCCAAGGGGGAGTCTGTTGGTACATGTGTGTCAGTAGTTCATAGTCTAGCATTTGTAATCGAGTCTGTAATGTAATTATGTTTTGTTTATGTTTGTTTTGTAATGCGCGAAGTTGTCAACAAGTTCGCTATGGCGAACTTGTTGAATCAGCGAAGTTATTGACAACTTCGCCTATGGCGAAGTTGTCGTGTATATAAACTGTTTCAGACGAAACAGTTTGGGTTGGTCGTTTTAGGGTTTGTTTCAGTGTGTTTCGTATTGTTACGTGTCATCTTCTGTAATAGTGACCGTGAGTCACGTGTTCGGTTATCAATATAACGTGTTTGATTTATTGCTCGAGTGATTCTATCTCTACACTCGTAACTACCTGCGCAGGGATTCCGCACCTGCGTTGTTAGCGATATCCCGTGTACGATCCGTTCAGGAACCTACAAGATTCCATCTGATTTTCTCCTCAAGATCCTCCACATGAAGAAACTCTAGATCAGTGTCATGCTCAATAATGCCCAAGGCCAGTCCATCAGAATTTCTTAAGATAAAAAATTAGTCTTTTGGTTCAAAGACTATCTTAGAAATCCTGCCATTTTTCTAGACCTCATAGTTGGGCCTGGTCATTTGCTGCCTCATGCTGATACTGTTTGATCTCCCCTTATACATCAATCAATAACAATAAACACAGATCTCAGATCTGTATATAAGATTAATACGAGTAAGGATCTAGCTCATAATTAACATAGATTCAGTGTTGTATGTATGTGTATATATTATCATTAAGTTATCAATATTGTTTGTATAGTATTAGGTGAAGCTTTTGAGAGATCTAGGCTCTGAAAACTTAACACTAAAAAGCTTACATTAAAGTGAACAGTAGTTCACTATATATAGAAGGCGAACTGGTTCGCTAACATTCCCTAGCGAACCAGCTTCCCCTTCGTTACATAACTTAACTAAACGAACCACCCCCTGATTCGTTAACATCCCCTAACGAATCAGGAGGGGATACATTATAATGTCTTAGTTCGCTAACATCCTTAGCGAACTAGACTTCTCCTTAACGAACTAGTCTTAGTTCGCTAACATTCCTAGTGAACTAGACTTAAACTTAATGAACTAGTTCAAAATAAACATTAAATATTACATTAATCATCAAATATACATTAACGATAAATACAAAGACTCTAGACGCAAAACCGTGCACTAACAGACACCCCCTCGTCTTGAGCTCTTTGTCTTTAACTTATTTGAAGCGCTTGGACTGCCAGTCTCTGCAACTATGAATTCCATGTTCGTGACACACACGAACGACTCGTTGGAATTGCATAGCCAGGTCGTAATCTTCTTGGAGTTCAAACAAAATCTGCTTCCTGTATAGCACGTCGTTGTCTGTCTCTGATAAATTAACCAACCGCATCGGGTCGATTATCTTGATGAGCTCGGTCTGCAGTCCTCGACCACGAACAATAACGGCCTCGCCAGTACGATTGTCATAGTACCAACGGTTGAAAGACATATAAATATCTTGAGGCATTGTCTTCACAGGAACCCTTTTCATTGTCTTTGGCGGCTTCACTTTCAAGACAAGTTTTTTCCAGCCGGTCCTTGGATCAATCTCATAAGTGCGCTTACGTCTTAGGACCTGGGGCTTGAAGAATTTGAAGCCATGATTGACCTCGAACAGTAAGTGTTGATGAAACCACTCAGCCGTTCGGTGACCCCCACGATTGATAAATGGACGTCTCGCGAGGGTACGTACATCCCAACGCGGTAGAGTTAAAATATCCATTATCCTCTCGTAATACTGGACACCCTTTTCCCACTTGACTATACATACCTTAAGGTCTGAATCATAGAGTCAGGAGACAATATCACCATGTACCTTAGAGACAGTCTTGAAGGTAGTCACCTGGTTAGCTTCAATCCAAGCAGCAGCATCATCTTTTCTTTCTTGATCTACATACCGATAAACACTGATGATCTTTCCCACTTTCTGATGTTTGAACCATCTTTCTATGTCATCATCAGTCACTTCTTTGAGTGAGGGAACAATTCGCTGCACAATCTTCTCCAGTTCATCCTCAGTCTCTTTAATTACGTCTTCATGAAATACCGAAGCACCATGATCAACGTTTGCTTGTTGATACAAGTCCGGGTACTCTTCAGCTGTCACATCCTCCATCTCAATCTCCTCGTTCTCATAAATAAAATCCGTATCCATAAATAACGGATCAACTTCCATTTCATCCTCATTGATCACTTCGACATCGGGCTCAGTCTCTAAAGCAGTCAACTGATCGTCATTTAGCCCAAGCAGAATCGAAATCTGCTCCCGTGTGATCTAACAGTAAACTCACCAACCTGTATCTCATCTCTGTTCACCACACTTCTAACCACTCCTGATCCATCAATAAATATCACCGTGTTAGCCTCAATTATTTCAATTGGCTTGGCAGCTGTTTGATCTTGATAGGTAATTATCTGCTTGCTCGACTCATCAGCGCCACTAACACCAGCACCAGAGGATGAACCATGCGATTGTTTAGGCTCACCTCCTGCATCAGATTCGTTAGGATCATCATCGTCATTTTTGAGTTTCTTAAGGGCATCTTCTTTGCAAGTTAATTGTAAAATCAACTCATCTTGTTCCTTTAATTTCACCCCCTGAGACTCAACAATCGCACGCAACGACTTAGTCTCCTTCTGACAGAACGAAATATAACTCATCATTTTTCGTTGATTCTCCATGAGTCGTTCTTGAGTTTGTCGATCGGCTGCCATTTGATTTTTATATAAGTGTAGCAAATTTAGCAGCATTTCAGTTTGGCGACCTGGTGGCAAGTTGTATAAGGATGGATGAACAGGTTGAACAGGTCCTTGAGGTCGAGTAATCCTCATAAAAGAGACATCACTCGGCGGAGGTGGAGGAAGAGTAGTTGTTGGCAGAGGAGGAGGTCTCATTGATGTGGTGGAAGATACTGTAGACAACACAGCAGGAGGCCTTGGTATCTCGGTCAACGCCATTTGAGGAATAAGACCGAGCCTCTCATGTGACACCATCGTTGTTGTCAAGGTGAGCGTCGGAGTGCTAGTAGTTAGCGGCACCGCCGAGCTCTGAGTAGTTGATTGACGTGTTGGTGGTGTTCCAATAATTACCCCAGCCCCAGCAGACACACGGGGCTTCTTCGATGGTTCACCAGTAGCTACAGCTTTGCCCTTTCGTTTTCGTTCTAGCTGAGCTTTCATGGTGGCAGCTAGCGCAGCATCGACTGCATCTTGTTGTTCTTTAAGAGCTTGTTGACCAGCTCCACCATTACCATTACCATCATCATTGTTACCATCATCATCTCCACCATCATTATTCCCACCTTCTCCCCCTTCACGCTCAAAATCCGAATCATCATGGATCCAGCGCTCATTAGGAGGACATACGTAATCCGGATTGATTACATGACCAATCATCCGTTTGTCCTGTGGCTTGTCTTTTCAATATATTAACATACGATGCACCGTTTCAGCTTTCATATGTTCCATATCAAGAACATCATTCAACAACGATCGATCAATCACCAAATTCGGTATCAGATCCTGAATATTTAGCTGTAAAAAGCGTGGATACATTAAGAACTTCTTCGATGGTAGAGTTTGCTGAACTTGCTCTTTCAGATGATCAAAGATAAGTTCTGAGTAGTTGAAAGGCTTGTTCAGGATTAGGGCAACAAACACCAATGAAAACTTAGTCTGCATTCATCAAAACCACCTCGACGTCCACTCATACAGTGAAGCAAAACATGCAGCAGATACTTGTATGGTGGACACAACCCATTCTTGTTCAACATAGACCGACGAATATCACCCTCATAATTTAATCTTGTGAATAGACCCCTAACCAGCGTCCTGTCAAATTCACTCGGGTAATCATCACTATCGTCAAATTGAAGTACCCGACGAATGACCTCAACATCAATCGTGATAGGAATCTGATTAATTGTAGCTTGAACCCAATTATTTTTCTCAATATATACCGCCGTGTTACAAAACTGCCTGATTATACTAAGATACACCTTAGGTTTAGCAGTGATTGCATAATGTATCTTCGAACGGCGTAAGAAAGTCAACATAGCTCCGAACGTCCTTAAATCAGTCACGTCGTGATCAACATAAGCACAGATGCTGTGCTTCTTATCAAACGGTAATAAAATCATTTCAGCTTGTTGATCTGGTTGTTGTGGTTGTTCTTGACGAGGTTGTTCATGTGGTGGTTGATGTTGTTGTTCTTGATCAGCCATGTTTAACTATATAAATAAAAACGAATATGAGAATAGATATCACTATATATAATCAAAAGATATGTGAAATTAATCTAGTTACGCGTATTAGACGATTTAAATCCTTTAATTAAATTAAATGAATATTAAATTTAGCTAATTAAGTTTTCAAATTTTTTTTTTAAATGTCATTCGTTAAGAATCACACTGATTCGTTATACAAGGATAACGAATCAGGCGATTCACTATCAAGTAAATACCTTAAAAAACTAAAACTAGCGAATCACTAATTAATTTTAACGAACTAAACTCTAGTTCGTTATATTTTAAGCGAATCAAACTCTGATTCGTGTAACATCATATTCGCTAAGCTAGTTCATGTAAAATCTTAACGAATTGGACACGAAACAGTTCCAATTCGCTAAGACTAACGATTGATCAGAATTAAGACTTTTTCTTTGACTTCATAAAGTCAAGGTCAAAATTAACATGAACAACAATAGTCAACATCTTAAACCCAGATACAATTAGGCCATAACTATCGTTGAACCATCAAGATAATCAGCTCGTTGAGCTCGGAAACACACTAGTGAATGTAGGTGAATGAGATTGAGACTCATTATCAAACGAACCCACAGTAAACATCAATAACACAAACAATAATTAACCTAACAAACAATAATCAAATGCAGATTAGAGTCCACCAAGGGTGTCGGAAAGTGATTCCGATCATAATGATATCAAAATCATACAATTATGAACATAAATTATACACAAAAGAGTTTCAAAAGTTCAAAACCCTTAAACCCCTAACAAGTTCATAATTTAGCTGTCAATACATGACCATTGTTGATGAAATTGATATCGCCAAGAACAGTTATACCTTAGAAACTCAAATCGATCTTTGAAGTATTCAAACGGAAAGGTCGAATTTTCAGAGAGAATTTGAATAGGTTTCTTAAAGATGAAGAAAGAAGACGAACAGTGGAATACTATTCGTTTTCTTGTCTTATATATCAGTGCACGAAACCCTAGGCACAACTTGCATGAATCAGACGATTCGTTTAACTTAAATTTAGCGAATTAGCCCATTCGCTAACTCAATTCGTTACCTTATGAGGGCGAGTCGTTACTTGATTCGTTAAATAAAAGGTAGCGAATCGAGATATGATTCGTGTCATGACTCGTTAAATATGCATAACGAAGGGATGATTCGTTACAGAGTGCGGAAGCGAATTAGGTTAGCGAACCAGAAGGTAGTTCGCTATGAATCACCTAGTTCGTTATCCATACATAACGAATGGGATTTTAGCGAATTAAACACTTTTATTTAATTATTTAATTTTAAATTAAATAAATAAATTAATTAATGAATTAAATAAAATTTTATCTTAAAAACATTACCGAGAACCGTTTTATCCCGATAACTAAATACCTTAAAAATAAATTGTTTCAGATTTCCGAAACATAATTTAAAAATTATTTAAGTATTTTGTATAAAGAAGACGAAAATTTATTATTTTTTGAATATTTTGTAAAAATTAAAGAATTAAAGAATGTATTTACAGAAGAATATCCAAACCTTTAAAATAGACAATCTTTTTGTATTTTTCAGTGATTTATCAAAAACAGTACATATTTTTGTAATTTTGTCGAGTTTGAGCAGAGAATCATATTGACTAAATTGCCCTTCTATCACAGTTTTATATTTCAGCGATATTATGACTGGCGATAAGTCGGTCATTGGTATTGTTGTTCACATAAATCTAATAACACACATTCAAGTATTTTTGTGATATGATTAAAATTGTTCAATTAAAGCACAGAATATCAGAAACTATCAGCCTCTAATCACGGTTCAAACTTAATTTGATTTTTGCCAAATCACCCCAACTTGACTTAAACCATTATATTGTTGATCAAAATTTTTTGATACCAATTGTAGAAATTTTGAGCAATGCATCAAGTTTCCTTTACTGTGAGTGAGTATGCACGAGTCCATCTGTCGGCTTACATACATTGTATCCCCTGGGGTCCGTTTCTTAATGGTATTAAGACGCACGCAAGGGAGGAACAATTGTATGACTAACAGCGGATTTTGATCAAGTCAGTAATTTAAATTGTACGAAGTACAGCGGTGATCAAGTTTAATGACTTTGGGTTTGCTCTAGAAAGCGAGTGAAATATTCATTCTTAAGAATACCCAGATGGTTAAGCCGCATAAAGATTCACAGTGTCCAAAATCTTAACGCTTGTTATTTGCTTTATTTTGTTTTTGAGTGATCAAGAAATATAAGGCTTGAGTATGACCGGTTATTACATTTCTGCCATCCTCACCGAGACTTTTGCTAGAGACTAACACCCCTTTCAATTTGGCGTTTCTTTATGTTTATATCACATACTTTACTCTACTAGATTGTTTTAAGACCTACCAATGCACCAATGCAATTAAGCACACAGTCTTTTAAGCTTACTTTTTGCTGAACTTGGGGTTAAGATAACCAATGTACTATCATTTTCTCTTTTTGCTTCAAAAACTCAAAATTTTGAGGAGCATAAAAAAATAAAGATAAATTTAATTGCCCCAGTTAACTTAAGTTATTAAATAAATGGCTAACCATCAATTCACGAGTGAATCATAGGACCAAGACATGCAAGCATGCTTTACAAACTTAAACAACCGACATAATTTTCAGCGAGAAAATAATCTAAAAATATTTTTGGTTTTTCTCTGTACCAACATTAAAACACAATATTTTTGTCTTTTTTCAAATTTCTTATAAACAAAATAAACTTCACAATCTTTTTGGATTTTCGAATTTTTCTTTACAAAACATAAATCACATTCTTTTTGGTTTTTCAAAATTTTAAAATGTTTTTTGTTTTTCTAAATATTTAAAGGAAAAACATTAAAGAACAGAAATGACAATATTTTTGAATTTTGAAAATTTTTAATGTTTTTGGGTTTTATCTATACAAACTAAAAACACACTCTTTTTGTATTATCTAGATTTTCCCCCTAAAACCTAAAAACAAAAAAATTAAGCTAAATAAACAAAGCATTTTAAAGATAATTATCCTGATTTTAGGATCTCGGCAAGGGTTTTCAATCCATTTAAGCCAAGCAAGAAGTTAAAACGTGTTTTATCAAACGCTTTGGTAAATAGATCGGCTTTTTGAAAATCAGTGTGCACTTTCTCAAGATTGATTAATTTCTTTTCATAGCAATCCCGTATAAAATGATATCCAATTTCGATATGTTTCATTTTAGAATGTTGTACGGGATTCTTGGTGATACAAATAGCAGCAGAATTATCAATCAAGATGGGAGTAGTAAGAAACTTCAAATTGTAGTCGCGAAGATGTTGTTGTATCCACAAAACCTGGGAACAGCAACTCGAGGCTGCAACATATTCAGCTTCAGCGGTTGAAATGGAGACCGTTGTCTACTTCTTACACTGCCAGGAAACAAGTCGGTTTCCTAAAAATTGACATCCCGCAGTTGTTGATTTGAAGTTGATCTTGCATCCTCCATAATCTGAGTCGGAGTAGGCAGTAAGAATGAACGTATCATCCTTGGGGTACCACAACCCGATGTCTGGATTTCCCCTCAAATACTGAAGAATTCTTTTGACTGCAGCTAGGTGAGTCACTCGTGGACTTGCTTGATACCTAGCACAAAGACAAACAGCAAACATAATATCAGGTCGATAAGCCGTTAAATACATTAGAGAACCAATCATAGCACGATAAAGGGTTGGATCAATGGAATCCTCCAATTCATCCGGTGATAAATTGTGACCCACTGGAAGAGGAGTTGAAGGGATTTTGCCGGCAAAAATCTTGAATCGGCTCAAGACATCATTCACATACTTAGTCTGATGAATAAAAATTCCGTGAGCAGACTGGTGAACCTACAACCCTAAAAAGAAATTCATCTCTCCCATCGAACTCATCTCGAACTTTGTTTGCATGGACTTCTCGAACTCCTTACACAATGTGTCGTTTGTAGACCCAAAAATAATGTCGTCAACATAAATCTGGACTAGAAGAAGATCATCACCAACAGTTTTATGAAATAAAGTGCAGTTAACAGTTTCCCGTTTGAAGCCATTATCAGTCAGATGGTCGGCGAGCGTGCCATACCAAGCTCTCGGGGCTTGATGTAGACCATACAGAGCCTTGTTTAAATGGTAAACACGGTCTGGATAATCAGGATCTTCAAAACCAGGTGGTTGTTGGACAAAAACTTCCTCGTGTAATTCACCATTGAGAAAAGCACTCTTAACATCCATTTGATAAACCTTGATATTCTTATAAGCAGCATAAGCCAGAAAGATTCGAATCGACTCTAATCTTGCAACTGAGCATATACCTCTGTGTAATCAATACCCTCTTGCTGATAAAAACCTTGCACCACTAAACGTGCTTTGTTTCTGACAATCACCCCTCGATCGTCCTTCTTACACTTAAATACCCACTTAGTCGGAATGGCTTTCTTAACTCTAGCAGGTTTGTCTATTAAATCCCAAACACCCAATCGTGCAAACTGCTGTAATTCCTCTTGCATAGCTTCTACCCAAGAAGGATCTTCAAGTGCCTTACGAGTTGTCATTGGCTCAACTTGAGATAGAAAGCAATTGAACTTAGCAAGATTCACAATTCCCGAAGAATGTAAGTTAGTGTAAGCACACAATATGTTATTATCACTTGATGAAGCAACTTGATGACGTGTACGAACACCCACATCAAGTTCACCGATGATGTTCTCCTGTGGATGATATCCATGAATCCGAAGAGTGGGATTCTCAGGAACAACAACATTATCAAATAAGTTAGTGTAATGTTCACCCAACTCAGGAGATGAAACATTATCACAGTCAAGATCAATAACTTGAATTTCAGCTTGATCATCATCAGAAGAAGTAGAAACAGTATCAATAGCAACTTGAGAAACAACTGGAGATTCTTCAGTTGGTGCATCTGGTTGAGCTTCAACTGTATTAGAGCTTGAAGAACCTAGAATGTTCAATTGTTCTTCAAAGTAAGCTCTAACCAGATCTTCATTGATATGATCAGTCGAAGGAGTAAAAGAATTAAATAAACTATCGTAGTCAAACATCCAGTCTGGACATTTCCCTTGAGGAGGGGTTGTGTACTTTTGACAGTCCACATGGTACCATTTTTCAACACAGCCAGATGTGAAATTAAAAACCCTTTTCTTTGGAGATGCATATCCCAAGAAATACCCTTTGATAGTTTTTTCTTCAAATTTACCCGAATCCTTCTTCAACATTGTACATGGACACCCAAATGGTTCCAGGTACTTTAAATTAGGTTTTCTATTATTTAAGATCTCGTAGCTTGTTTTCTTGAGTCGTTTCACTGTTAGAACCCGATTAAGCGTATAACAAGCTGTATTCACTGCCTCATTCCAAAATTGAACCGGAAGCTTTGAATCAGCGAGAATTGTACGTGCAGCTTCAATCAGAGTTCTATTTTTCCTTTCAGCAACACCATTTTGTTGAGGTACATAAGGTGCACTATATTCTCGGTGAATTCCCTTTTGAATACAAAAGAAATCCAATATAGTGTTTTTGAATTCAGTACCATTATCACTTCGGATCCTCCTCACCTTTTGTTTATACAGTGATTCGATCTTAGTAATAAGGTTTTGTACCAAAACCGGTGTTTGATCTTTTGAACTCATAAATAACACCCATGAATATCTTGAATAATCATCTGTCACTACAAGACAATACCAGTCTCCAGAAATACTCGCACGATTCACTGGACCAAACAAATCCATATGAAGTCGTTCAAGAAGAGTATCAATGGAATTCAATAACTTAGAGGGACGTGTCTTCTTCTTCTGCTTGCCCTTTTTGCATGCAACACAGTGATCAGATAACTTAAAATTCTTTAACGAGACACCCTCAACTAAGTCATTTGCCATTAAATAATTCATCTTTCTGACATGTATGTGACCCATTCTACGATGCCATAGAATCGAGTCTTTCTCGGTTGCTTTCGAGACAAAACATGTTTCAATTGATGTTGATATCTCAGAACTCATATTTAAGACATAAATATCATTTGATCGTGGTGATCGCATGACAACCATGTCCTCGGGAATAACATAACCCAGTTTCAAAATAAGACACTCTTTGTCAGTAAATATCGTAGTGTATTTTTTATCACAAATCTGCGATACACTCAATAAGTTATGATCAACCTTGTCGCAATAATTCACTTTCTCAAACGTAATGTGACCATTTGAAACTTCACCCTCTTGTGTGATCATGCTCCCATAATTCCCAGCAAACGCTACATAACCCCCTTGAATATTTCTTACGTTGGTTAATAATTCCCAGTGATATGACGAGAACATCCGCTATCCATGATCCAGTTTTCACCAGAAATGGTCTTGGATGAACCCTACACCCAAACAAAAGTGATTAGTTCAAAAAGGCAGCCCAGGCCTCAGTCTTGGGCACCTTTTGGTTTTCTCTTTGATCATTAACTTTAACAGATTTCAATTGTTGTTCAGCCACTTGTGAATAAGTTACCGGCTTCCTAGACTTTCGTCTTAAATAAGTTGCCTAAACAATATTTGAATTCTTGGTTTTACATATAGGTTCAGTTGGAATGAATTTTGGTTTCACTTGACCGTGTGTCTCATTGACATGAAGAACCTTCCGAGGATTCACATCGGAGAACAAAATATGAGTATCATCAGCATACGACACAGATCGTTTCAGAATCTCCTTGACCACTGGAATTGGCTTAGATTTGTCCTTGATAAAAGGATGAAGATTCTGATAGTTCTGTTGACTACAATTCTTCACAACATGACCTTGTTGACCGCATAAAAAACAAAGTTGCATGTCTACATGATGATGTTTAGAAGTAATTGGGATAAATGAAGCAGATGATTGATGATGACTCACATTTTTAGTCATGCTCATAGCAAACTCATCAGATAAGTCAGATTTCTTCTTTAAATAAAAATCTAAATTAGAACTGTTTGAAAAACTTTTTAGTGTATCTGTTCCAGTTGACTTAACAAAGTTAATCTTCTTAGCTTGTTTTAAAAATTGTTTTGCCTTAGTCAAGGGATCAGATTGAACTAATGTTTTTGTTTGAGCATACACACGTTCAAGTTCTTGAATTTTTGAAGTTTCATTGACAAAAACACTCTCAATAAGTTCAGGTTTAATAATCACCTTGTCAACATTTTCAACAAAAACCTTTTTACTTTCCACATGAGGTTTTTGAGGAGCAACTTGGGGTTTGACGATTTCAGGTTTAACCATTTTAGGTTTTTCAGAAATCACAGATTCCTTTTGAATCAAATCCTCTTCTTTTCTTGCAAAAGGATTAATTTTATAATCATTATGAAAAGGAGGTGGAATTTCAACAAAACCAATACCTTTCTTAGAATCTTTTTGTTTTCTAGATACTTCAATAATTTCATTCAACAGAAAAGATGAATTCCTAAATTTCCCCAATTTGTTTTTCAACTCAAGAACCTCATTCTCAAGCTCAGTTATCTTAGAACGATGTTTCAAGATTTCCTGAAACTTTTGGTCATTAATGGTCATTTTCACAGATAACTCGGATTTGAGATCATGGTTACTTGTTGAAAATGCGTCAATCTTTTCTCGAGATCTCATTTGAGACTCAAGAGATTGTCGATAAGTATCCTTAAGAGAAGCAATTTCTCTTATAAGATTATCATTTTGTTTTTTCAATGCTTCTAACTTAGAGTTGTTAGATTCACAGTCAACACATGATGCTTTAACAAATGAAGTAGTAGACATAGAATTACTAACCTCATTGATCTTGGCCATGCAAGCAAACATTGATTCAGAAGGCTTGTCGCAAGAGTCGTCGGAATCAGATCCAGAATCATTATCGGAAGACATCACACTACCAGTAGCATCTTGACAATCTTCATGTAACCCAAACATTGCCAAATTTGCTTGAACATCATTGCATAGTAGCCGTTGTGACCAATCATTACCATCTGCTAACATTGCTTGTGTTGTAGCAGAAGATGGTTTCTTTTCAGCATCACTTCCTCGTGGTGAAGAAGCATTTTGACTTTGACCACGAGGTCCAGTGTATTCTTTCCTTGGCTTATTACATTCCTTCGCGAAATGTCCGAATTCTTGACAATTGTAATACTTTACTTTTAATTTGTCAAAACCCAACTTCTTGTTTAAAGCTAGAAGATCTTTTCCAGTTCTCTGCATGAATATTTTAACTTTACGAACAATCATCGCCATGTTCCATTTCAAATCCATGATTTCTAGATCATCTGGATCTATCTGATCATAGTCCTCATCTGTTAAATCACTTGTGGCAATTTTACTACTCACTAAGTTTTCATATGAAGACATAAAAGCCGTCAGAAAAGCAAAGTTTTGCTCAGCTTCCTTCATATTAACACTAGGTGGTGTAGCAAATGGATTTGTACTTGTCGAACTTCCAGAACCACCCGAATTACCAGCAGAGTAAAAACAAACTTTTGGATGATTAAACATTGTTGATTCTTTTTCACTTGCCGCATGAGTAAGAAAAGCAGTGATTGGAGAGATTGTTGAACTGAGAGGCATACTTCCACCATAGAAAGTTGGATCTTGATTTTCTTTGGAGGATTTTTGACACTTAAGATCATATTCTCAAGCTTCGATCTTTTGTAGAAATTCAAGTGCCGTCAAGTCTTCATTCAGAAAATAATCATTCTCTTTCAAAACCATTAGAAATGTTGAGTAGGAACTTGGAAGCACACTCTTGATAGTGTCAATTTTATCTCTTTTAGAAATTTCCATTTTCATCTTGTCCATTTCAGCAATTAAATGACTAAATCTTGTAGTCATCTCTTCAACTGTTTCTCCTTTCAATAAATTAAAGTTTCGAAATTGAAACTTGAGCATCACTTTCTTACTTTCAGCTGTGTTTCCCATGCTTCTCATACACAGATGTTGAAATAAAGATGCACATCTCTTGATACTACGAACTTGATGAAAGATATTTTCTGGTAAAGCCATAGTCAAAGTAGAATATGCTTTTATCTCGATTTCTAAAGCTTTCTTCTCTTCTTGTGAGTATTGAGAAACGGCTTTAGGAGTATACCCAATAGTATCATCACCAATCATTGGTGCAACATAAACTTCATCAAGACAATATGAGCAGTCAGGATGAACAGATCCCAAATGTGCACGAAACCGAGGTTCCCACTTGGCAAAATCACTGAACTTCATCAATCTTGGACATTTAGAATGTGAACCTTTCTCGGTATCATGTTGCAACATCTGTTGCATCAGCATGTTTTGAGACGCTAATGCATACATACCAGCCATATTTGAGAAATAAATTCACAAGTTTAAATGATGTGAACAGTTATAGCGAACTACAAACTGTGGTTAACGAATCAATGAACAAGTATAACGAACTGCGAATAGTGTAACGAATCAAGTCTTAACGAATGAGGTGAGTGTTTTAGCGAATCAAAAGTCAGCTTAACGAGTCAACTTAACAAACGAATCACGAGTCAAAGGACGAATGTGATGAAGATTTAACGAATCACGAGTCAACTTAGCGAATTGACCAAACGAATTGACCAAGTCAACTTAACGAATTGACCAAACGAATTGATCAAGATTAGTTTAGCGAATCAGATATTAATTAATAACGAATCGCCAAAATAAACTTAGCGAATTAAGATAACGAATCAGCTACAGTTGATAGCGAATCAACACTGTAGCGAATTATACTATAACGAATCAGGTTGTTACAACCGTTTGTAACAAACTCTGACACCTTATGCCACGTGGCAAAGGTTGTTATGACACAAATCCCAAGAAGAACACGTGTCACACGAATCGTTTAATCTAGTTAACGAACTAGATAACACGAATCAATAACTCACACGAACTGGCTAACGAACATGGTAGCGAATTAGCACTGTTGATAACGAATCACAGATCAAAATATAGCGAATCACCAGGAAGAAGATAACGAATCACATTCATCTTCAAATCTTCAAACGTTCAAACGAAATTCCAGAAATTATGAAGATTAAACCAAGAAACTCTATAATACCAAAATCTGTAATACACCTTCGTTACTTAATCAAATTGCATAAGTAAACTACCAAAATACTCGTAAACTAATTCCGAATCCAATACATAAAACCTCGTAACCGATTAACATCTTAACCAATCCAAATTAACCAACAATCACACCCCTGTTTTGGACTTAAACCGAAATCAAAACCAAATAACTCAAATCCAATTCAGATCTCAATTCCTCTTAACCAAACCTCAACAATATCTTAATCAACACAAATTCACTCTAATTCGTCCATAATTCATTCAAATCAAATACCAATTTATTCAAAATCAAACAAAACCGAAAACTAATCAAAAATGGAATAAATATAACACCAAATCAAGTGTAAACCGAGCACCAACAGCATTGATACCACTTGTTTGATCTCCCCGTATACATCAATCAATAACAATAAACACAGATCTCAGATCTGTATATAAGATTAATACGAGTAAGGATCTAGCTCATAATTAACATAGATTCAGTGTTGTATGTATGTGTTTATATTATCATTAAGTTATCAATATTGTTTGTATAGTATTAGGTGAAGCTTTTGAGAGATCTAGGCTCTGAAAACTTAACATTAAAAAGCTTACATTAAAGTGAACAGTAGTTCACTATATATAGAAGGCGATCTGGTTCACTAACATTCCCTAGCTAACCAGCTTCCCCTTCGTTACATAACTTAACTTAATGAACCACCCCCTGATTCGTTAACATCCCCTAACGAATCTGGAGGGGATGCATTATAATGTCTTAGTTCGCTAACATCCCTAGCGAACTTGAGTTCTCCTTAACGAACAAGTCTTAGTTCGCTAACATTCCTAGCGAACTAGACTTAAACTTAACGAACTAGTTCAAAATAAACATTAAATATTACATTAATCATCAAATTTACATTAACGATAAATACAAAGACTCTAGACGCAAAACCGTGCACTAACAGATACACTATCTCATGTTGGCCATAGGGTTTGAATATGTTCTTGATTTCTTATAAGATGCTTCAATCATCATGATATCATTAATCTTCCTCTACCTTTTAGTTCTTTCAAAGTTTGAGAGCTCCAACTTCTTTTTTTTGTTTAGTAAAGGAAATCCCTTTCTAGATTGTTCTTTCAAATATCTAGAGAGTTCATTCCTTTGTTGTCCGGCAAACCTTTGTCTGCCCTGATAATCATATAATTTCATTCTTGCCATATCCTCCAATTGTTCCTTCTTGTACACCTGAAAGTCATCCTTGAAAACAATGTTCTTTAAAGCATCACTGGACATTATTACCTTCATAGTCTTTGTTCTTTCATCAAAATACAACTTCTTTGGTAGGTCCACATCAGTTGGTGGCCTAGGTTGCCTCTAAAGTTTAGATCTTGTAGTTGGTATTGAGACACTTACAGTGGAGACCCTTGGAGTATATTTCTTTTTAGGTACAAGTCTTCTCACATGCCCAATTTGTTCAAAAAGATTTATAATTTGATCGTTTTTCATCATCACGAGTTTGAGATAGTCTCCCCTTCTTTGGCTAAGGTTGTAATAATTTCCATAGCTTCCCTGTCAAGACTTTTAGTAGGCGGAGATCTTGGATTTTGAATAGGCTCTCCCCTAGGACCACATTTAAAGGATAAAAGTTTTCTTTGTTCCTCCTCCAGCCTCTCCCAATGCTCCATTTCAGTGTATAACAACTTCTTGAGTTGATCCTTTCCAAGATTATCAAACACATTTTCTGCCATGCCCTTACTCATCATCAATCCCTTCAAAGTTTTAATTCTGTTTTCATCTTCCTAAGGCAGCAGGTTCACTTTTTTCAATCGGTTCTTCTTTTACTTGAATTAGAATAGGAGTCTGAGTTGGTTTTGACTTGCTTTTCTTCTCCTCATTGTATTTTCCAAGTTCGGACTCATAAAGGCTTAATATTTCCTTGGAGATCATCTTTTTAACCTTCTCCCCCTCACCTCTTGCAGTTATCAACCTTTCTAGCAAGACTTCTTTCTCATCTTCCCACTAATATTTCTCCTTCTTTGCCAACCTTATTGATCTTGATTTTCTTTTTATAGAGTTGGAGCCATAATGGATTTTCTCATAAATCTTCTGGAATTCTTGATCTACCTGTTTCTTGCTCATAATCTCCACTTCTTCAACCCCGAACCATGATCAATTAAGAACTTGCATTTACCTCCAAACTTCCTGTATAACTGATCAATTTTGTCTTTCTCACCAGCAGCTTTCTTTTTCAGTCTTTCCTTCTCCTCCCTTTCAATTCTCTCCTTAGTTGATTTGTATACACCTTCAAGATCATCATAGCTCATGTGGATTAATTGTTTATCAGAGAAACTGTGAAGCCTCAGATAAGCTAGATATATTTGGGTGTTCTTATTCTTTTTCTCCCTTATTCTTGAGTTCTTTAATTTTTTCTTCAAGTAGAGCATCCAACTCTTCATTAGTCATTACAGTCAAAATTTCGAATTCATATTCATGATTCATCATACTTATAGTTTTGGGATTTTCTCTCTTAGCATTATCAAGCATAGTTTGAATATTTTCTCTTTGAACTTCAGTCATGTTCACATTAGGAGAGTCAACCACTTCATCTTCATCATCTGATAAGTCAATCAGAGCATCATCCTTTGGCTTATCTTTAAATTCATCAGGTTTCACAGATTGAAGGGGTATAGCATGAATGAAAACAATATCATAAATTATACGTATTGCTTAAAGTAACGAGCCGTCCTAACCCGTTCATCAATGTACAAACTATCGTTCACCAAAATACAATTAAAAGTGCAGAAACCATCTTTATACCATCGGCAATAAAACCCCCATAACTAATTTGATTTATACTATAGTCGTACTTGATCGCGTTTGGTCGTTAGTTCCTTCGCGGCGTTCCTAATCAATCCTCATTCGTTTAAGGTAATTGTTATATCCTTTCTGGTCGTCGGAGACTGTAGCTCAAAAACCCTAACATGTTTTAAGCAAACGTAAACTGGATTAAACAATCAAGAATTTTAGGGTTTTATTTAAACTGGTTATTCTTTCTGGCTGCATATATATTTCCGTTTTTGGATTAATATCATCTGGCCAACTAGTTCAGTTGGCTCTACGGGTTGGTTAAAGCTTACAGTCGTTGGGGGCGAGGGTTCGAACCCCCCCCCCCCCCCCCCAGCCCCTATATTTTTGGATTTTGTTTGGTTAATTGTTATTAATCGTACATAATCATTAATTAACATAATAAATAATATAAAATCATCTAAATCTTATTATTTATATTACATAAAATGATAGATCAATATTTTAACATTAACCAACACCTTTACTAGTTGTTTTCCGAATCGTATTTAAGAATCATATGTGTGTGTGTATGTATATATATATATATGTAAATATTAGTTATTAAAATTATAAGAGTTTTAGTGTTTAAAAAGGGTTTTAAACTAATATATATACTAACTTTACTATTCTAATTAACGCATTAAAATATAGTATTTTATGAAAAGATTTATATTTTATATAAATATTATTATTTATTATTTACAATAAAAAAAATCTTTATTAATAATAAAATGGATATAAATACATTAAATGTATATATCGTTTGAATTAAATCAATCTCTTTATATAAACCATAAAGTATTATAAATATTTATTTAGGTATTTTTTTAGTACTTATATAATTAAATCATATTATTTATAATAAAATTTTGATAATAAAATTAATAATAAATCTTTGTAATATATGACTTTCGCAAGGACGCACTCAATCATCAAATCCCGAATCCTCTATCTACTTTTAGCCTCGTTATTTGATCTATATTTAATTTCCAAAATTATTGTTACTTAGGATTTATCGTCAGTAATTCCCGAAGAGCATGGTTTACCGCTTCCTTATTTAATCATTTTCCCCTTTGCTTATTTTTCCAAGTTAGTAATCACTTCCCTATTTTACTTATTTTTAAACCTTTTTAGGGACATGTGTGTATCCTATATATTTAACTATGAACTAGTATTCAAAACAACAACTGCTAATCGTTGTGTGTATATCGGTTTATGCCTAACTTGCTATTTTCTTACTTCGGCAACCGATGTCCATTTTATGGCAACGTTTTAGTCCTTCCTTGGTAACAAATGTCCATTTATATAGATTGGTTGAACCCTTTCATTATGGTTTGATTGATTATTTATTTGATATGGCTTAACTGTTTATTCTCACGGGAACAGTTTGCATCTTTCTTTATTTATTATACATTATTATAGTTATGTTTTAAAATGGTGTTTTACTCACTCAACATCTGTTGTTGACAAAATTCTATTTTATATGTATATGCAAGTTAACGTAGATATTTAATGCAGGTCAGTGAAGAATCTAAGTTAGAAAATAATAAATCAAGATCATTTGTGATATAAGTTGTAACGTTGTATGATTATGGATTATGTATTTAATTTGTTTGAAAACATAATTTAATTAATAGATATTATCATTTAAATATTGTATCATAGTACCTTGAGAGCTTTGACAATCAACTCACGCCGTAGGTTGGGGAGTGACACTTTTTCTTCCTTTTAGGCATAGCCTCCTCTGGAATATTTTCAACCCCGAACCTCTTTCTTCTTTTGGCATATCTTAAAAAATCAGCTGGCCAGCTCTTCTCATCCTTCTTCATCTCATCAAATATGCTTTGACTCATCATTTCACTGGTCTTTTTCACCATCTCATTGTGAATTGTTTTAGCGTCAAAATCAGTTACCAACTGCCTATCAACATTTTCTTTTTCAGGCTCAGCAGTGGTAGTGGGTGTAGTCTGTTAATGCTCAGGAGATTTGGATTTTGTTTCTGGGTATTTGGGTTGCAAGAATTTATATATAACAATGGCAAGTGAGTTGTTAGCCCCTCTATTTGCTGCAACCTCAGCAACCCTTCAATTACTTCCTACTCAATCTCCCATTTTTATTCATCAAGGTTCTTATTCAATTCGATCTCCTCCATAATAATTCCCTGCTCCTTAATTTCTTTATCAGATAAAAATATGTTAAGCATCTCCCTTTGTATCCACTCACCAACAATATGATCATTTCTTTTAATAACCTCTGCAACAGCTTCATCCACAAACAAAACTTCATCACTAGATTGAATCTTTTTAAGCTTCAAGGGTTGCAGCTGGCCCTCGCGTTTAGGCATTGCCTTCCATTTAATCTCCTCTTTTCTTCTTTAGCAGTTTCAGGTATGGATGGAACAACTTCCCTCACCACTGTGGGTGGAAAGTTGTCAATTTCATCAAATAGTTCATTAAGATCATCATCCAGCTCTTTAACTTTGATGTCAAATCATCATCGTCATCAAATACTTCCTCAATCTTGTCAATTATGGCTATAGTTTCACCTGAGATTATCATCTCCTCAGTGCCACTGTCAGCCACAACTATTTTGTCAGTTTATCCCTCTATCAAATCATCTTCAAAATGATTTTCAGCCTCATTCACAATATTCTCAAACTCCCTCTCAGCTTCATCTACCACATTCTTTCCCACCTCCATATCATCATTTTCATTCAGATTATACTCTTGGACAATCTCTTCAGACACATCACCCTCATAACCTCCATCCTCTCCATCTCCTTCATTATCATTATCTTCCCTTTCACTTCCATACATATTATCAAGGGATCTTAACACATCATCATTTGCAGTGTCATCTGCACCAGATACAGGCAAATTCTCCCCCTGTTTTTGTGCAAATGAGGTCTTCTCTACCTCACTAACCAGGGTTTGAATTTGTGACAGTTCTTGTTCTAGTTGTGATTGTAGATCAGCATTCTTCTTTTTCAACTCCTCATTCTCCCTCCTCAAATCACAGTTTTCAATAAGCACAGTCATATGTCTATCAAGCAATCTCAATATAGCATCAGGGGAAGGGGAGTTTATTGGTGAGATGGGAAATGGGTCAGGGATTTGGGTGTGGGGAGTTTCATGAGGTGGGCTTTCTATGATGTTTTCACTAGTATGTGGTAATGGGTTTCTGGGTTGTATTGTGGGTATGTATGTATTTATTTATGTATGTGTGTGTGTGTGTGTATGTATGTATTTATGTATGTATGTATGTATGTATATATATATGTATGTGTGATTTGGAAAGTTGGGTATGTGGTTGGTCAGATGTGTGGGAATGTGTTGGTGATTGGTATGGTGTATTGGATTGGTTTATAAGGTGAGCTGGAATGTATTAAGGTATGTAAGGTTCATGTACAGGTTGGTCTGGTATTTGGGTTTAGGTTTGTGTTGCATATGGGTTTGGGATTGGGTTTGGGTTTGTGGTGAAGTTGATGGGGATGGAATGTATTGGTCTTGGGTTTAGTATTGGGGTGGTGATTGGGTCAGGGGTGAGGTGGGTGGTGTAGGAATAGGGTTATCAAAGGTTGCTATCTCCCCCCTAAGTTTGGGTTATCACAAAAGACACAACATCATCCACATTCACCATTTCCTTCATCCTACTCAAAATTTTAATCAACATCATCATCACCTCCACCATCATTGTCATCATCAAACTCAAAAGTCCCATCATCATCCTCACTGTCATCCTCATCACTAGTCACCCTTGGTGACTCTGGTATTTCCATGATCTCCAAATTATTATCAATTAGCCACGGAAGAATGTCATACTCAACTTTTGGATTAAAATTACTTGTGGCCCCAACCTAGCAATTCTTCTATAAACATTTGGATCTTTCAATACATGTGTTATACCCAAGGTTGGTAGATCAAGACACAAAATATTAAAGATGATCTGTACAAATCTTGAATAAACCAAAAATCTGTCATCCATTCTCTTTCGTAGATTGACCACCAGCCCTTCAAAAATAAGTCTTGAAAAGTTGAATGGCTGATTGTAGATGATAGCAACAGTAGCATTTTCTATTTCTCTGCTCATGAGGGTCCAAGTACCCCTCCATGGTGTAAAACCTTGTATAATGTGGTATATAAGAAAGCTGTACAAAATCGGAAGCATCCCTTTCTTGAATTGCCCTTCATGCACATCTCTCTGATAACCCATTGTCTCTTGAAAGATCCTCAACAATCATTGGGCATCAAAGTGTATCAAATAATCTACATTATCATTTAGTTGGAGACTGGCCCTTATAAAATTTTCGGTGATCTCGACCTCATATCCAGCTATGGTGGCCTCTATTCTTCTTCCGTGTTCATTATCCTCAAACTGAGCAGAGTTACAGAAATCCAAATGGTGGTTTTTGTATATGATAGGGCTTTCAGTGAGAAAGAAGCGAAGATTCGAGCGAAGAAGCCACCAAAATCATTAACTCCACCGGCCTATTCTCCTTTGTTACTTGGAGAAAGGCGCACATATTGTGCTTCTTCTTGAACGAATACACCATATCTGCACAATCATAGACAAAGATACATTCAAAACAAAAATTAGTCATTAATGTTCATTTCTTTATCATATATTAAGTCATATTTGAAGAAGAAGTGAAAGATAGTCTTTAAGAACATGTTCTTCGACAAATTAGTAACCTACACTATAAACAGAGATGTCAGTAAACATGAAATTGAAGCCCTAAACCCATATAATGAGTGTCGGAAAACATTTAATTGAAGCTTACCGAGTCGAATTTAGTTGGATGATCAAATTAGGTTAGGAATTTTAGAAAACGATTGAGATTCTAGGTAACGAGCAAGTGGGAAGTAATGCAAGAGAGAAAGAGGGAAAAATGTGAAATGAAAAATTTTGTAAGTCCCCCTTTTATAGTGTATGTTGTGCAAATTTGAAAGTGGGTTTTAAATTAATTTTGCCGTCTAGCATAAGAATATTGCCAAAAACCTAATTTTAAATGTACTAGCATAGAGCTTTCTAGATAAAACATGTATGATTTGACAAATAGGCAACATTACTTGAGATCAATAAAGAACTCAAAAATAATAACTTAGAGATATTTCTAATCGTCAACCTTACTCGAATACGTTACTAATGCTAACCTTACTCGATTTCACTTAGAAAAGCAAAAAACTTAACTGATCTTTAGAAATATACATTTGCGTATACCCTAAAGCAAAGTTTACTCGACAATACCATAAAAATGCAAAGTGTGCTTGAGAAAACTTAATACATAACTTTTAATATACAAGTTTGCTCAGAGCATACAGTGTAATCTAAAAGTAAACTTTGCTTGAAAACTTCTTAAATATACACGTGTGCTTAGAGAAAACTTGGATTATTATAATAATAAACAAGTGTGTTCTTAGCATGAAGTTTGCGCGATAAACAAAGTTTTCTTGAAAGAACTTTTAATTTCAGAAAATATCATGTAACCTAATTCAAACATATGAAGAATGCTTGATAAACACAAAATTCAACTAAAGCACCCAAGTTTACTTGAAACAAGTATCTAAAGCATATTCACAACTTAATATCACATATTCATCAAGTGTGCTTGATGAAGATAACCTTCAAACCAACCAAGTTTACTCGAAAGTATATAATCATCAAAGTGTACTCGATAATACATAAATAATTCTTTTCAAATTAAGTAGCCATCAAGCTTTCTCGAATGAGTTAAACTTCAAATAAAAACACCTAGGTTTACTCGAAAGTTTAAAAACATTAAAGTTTACTCGAAGTGACTTATGTAGACATATTCAAGGAGAAATTGCAACACTTTTGACTTAAACTTCACAATAAAAAGTTTTCTCATTAATTTTCAAAGTTTAAGAGAAAATGGCGCACAATGAGATCAAATTTCAGTTATTTCCTTTCAAGCCTTTTTCTTATTTGTTTAAAAGATCTCAACATAGCATACTGATTAAGTCACTTCTCAATAGTTCATTCTCAACATTATTATGATAGATCAGGCAGGTTAATAGCAGGTCTAGACTTAACATGAATTTCATTACTTTGGTGATATGCTTAAGGTTCAATTAATTGGATTATACAAAAATGGATAACACTTATTGTACTACGATGTTCCATATCTCTTCTCAAAGCTTATTTGGCTTTCTCTAGATCACCCCAATTTGACTTCAACCCCCTGATATTTGGTCAAAATATATTTTTATGACAAAACACATAAACTTTCTTAATAATTTATTTCTTTTCAAATCATTACAAAATTTTGAGGTTGAACGTTGGACTTATTCGGAATTACAAGCCTTCCATTTTAGGTGTTTAAGACTTATAAAAGCGCCCCACCTCTGTAGTTCTAGTTTAAACCCTCATGTTTGTTTTCTTTATAAATTTTGATACTGATCAACATTTGGTTGATAGATAATCATTTTGTTTAATTTTTGTTCTTTGTCATATTTATAAGATGTTTCATTTTGATTGATCAAATACCAACAGGCTTGTGTATGACTGGGTTATCACTTTTCTGCCTATCATTTGGAGAGATATATCTTGAAACATGCATATTTAATAATGTATCTCCACATTAACATTAGCATAGTCATTATGTTTATATCACCTAAGTTTTTACACACCATGAAAAGCAACCATACTTACCAATGACTGCACTAATAGTCCTTTTAGCCTATTAAATCCATATGATTGGTATAAATAATCAATCAACTATCATTTCCCAAAGGTTGGATCAATTTTCATTGAAAATCTTTTAAGCTTCTTTAAAGCTTGAACTGAATAATCTTATCATATCTCTACACCATCAACTTGCTCAGTTTGTCAAAATTGATTTTATTTGTAAGAACTTCTTTGAAAAATGTTCATTTGAGCATAAAGGTTTCACACAAAATCATACCTTTTAACACAAGCAATGAGTAACATATTCAAGAATAATCAGAACATGAGTGACATGTATTAACACAAGAAGACTTAACATAATATTCAACCAAGACTAATTATGCAAATTTTATCCTATCTTAAGCACATCATCATATCAATTATCCAACATATTCAAGATATCAGATAAGCATGCAGATTCAACATTTCAAAGTTTATTTAGTCACACTTTTCAAGACATCATAATCAAGGACTGAAATCAAACCTAAGCATCATAGATACCTAAGTCACATATATAGTCAATTAAAGCACATATCAGTCGAGTAAGAACACACAATCATACATAAAATACTAATCACTCATCAAGATCCTTCAAAGATAATCAGGTAGCACATTTGAGCATAAATCCTCAATCAGACTTCATCAGAGTTGATCATGCCTAAAGATTTTAGTAGAAAATGAAATCTTGTTTTATCTAGTGGCTTGGTGAATAAATCTGCCAAGTTGTCATTAGTGTCAACCTTTTTCATTTCTATAAGACCTTTCTCACTACAATCTCTGATAAAATGGTGTGTGATATCAATATTCTTGGTATTTGAGTGTTGGATTGGGTTCTTAACTATGAACAAAGCAGCAGTATTTTAAATGAAAATAGGAATGTTCAAGTAATTCAGATCATAGTTAAGCAGTTGATTTTGAATCCAAAGAACTTGTGCACAGCAGGCAGATGCAGTAATGTACTCAGCTTCAACAATAGAAATTGACACAGTTGTTTGCTTCTTGTATTGCCATGGCAATAGCCTATCTCCCAAGAATTGACATCCACCTGATGTAGACTTCCTACTCATGTTGCAGCCATCATAGTCACTATCAGTGTATGCAAGTAGATCAAAGTCATGGTTCTTTGGATACCATATCCCTAAATCAGTTTTCCCTTTCAAATATCTAAAGATCCCCTTGACAACAGTCATGTTAGGCACTTTTGGACATGATTGGAAACTTGCACACACACACACACACACAACAAACATAATGTCAGGACTTGAAGTAGTCAGGTACCTCAAAGATCCAATCTTAGCTCTATATTCTTGTTCCTCAACAGGCTCCCCCTTTTCATCAGCTACCATCTTCTCATGGGTGTCCTTTGGAGTAAAAGCAATCTTCAAGTCTTGACATTTGAATTTCTTCAATATGTATTGCACATACTTAGATTGACAAATTAATATATCATATTCCTTTTGTTGAACTAGCAATCCCAGAAAGAAATTCATTTCACCCATTGATCTCATGCAGTACTTAGATTCATAACTTCTTCAAATTCCAAACACATTTGTTCATTAGTAGATCCAAAGATGATATTCTCAACATACACTTGGACTAGGATTAAATCTCTTCCTCTTTTCTTGTAGAAGATGGTATTGTCAATGGCTCCCCTTTGAAAACCATTCACAAGCAGGTGATTTAACAGCTCATCATACCAAGCTCTTGGAGCTTGATGTAGTCCATATAGAGCCTTGTTCAGTTTGTACCCTCTACTACACAGGATCCTCAAAACCTGGAGGTTGAGTGACATACACCTCATCTTCTATTTTTCCATTTAAGAAAGCATACTTGACATCCAATTGAAATACTCTGATGTTCTTAGAAGTAGCATAGGCTAGAAAAATTCTGATTTCTTCTAACCTTGCCACTTGGGCAAACACTTCTACAATGTCTATCCCTTCTTCTTGTAAGCATCCTAGTGCAACTAGTATTCCTTTGTTCTTCATTACAATACCTCTTTCATCCCTTTTGTTTATGAAAACCCATTTGGTGCCTATTTCATACTGTCCTCTTGGCTTATCCACAAGTTCCCAAACTTGCAAATTTCTGAATTGAGCCAACTCCTCTTGCATTGCTTCCGACCAACTATTTTCTTTTAATGCTTGAACAATGTTCTTAGGTTTAATTGGGGATAGGAAGCAAGAGTATAAACAAATGTTTGCAGATTCAAATGAACTTCTTGTAACTCTTTCATGAATATCTCCAACGATGTTTTCAGCAGGGGTGATTTCCTTTTACATATGAAGTTTGGACAATTTGATCTGAAGAAATTATAGAATCAAGATTTGTATCATTAATATCAGGGTCATCAATGACCAAATCTGATGTTATGTTGTTCACATAAGTTTCTTCTTCAATATTCTGGTGGCATGTTGAAGTACTATCATTTACAATGTTCAAATTTTGAAACAAGGTTTCAAATTTTGATTGTCTTTCAGTTTGTTCTTGATCACAATGATCTTTTGATTGTTCATCACTCATGGCATAATTTTCTTGATCTTGTGACTGATCAAGATTGTCATTTTGTTCACCTACTTCTTCAGCTTCATCATAGGTTACTTTCTCTGTAAAAGAATATTCAGTGTTCTTTTTAGAAACCTTAGACCATAGTTTATCCAAATCGCATTCTTTTCTTAAGTGGCTTCTGGGACACTTGTTCTATATAAAGTTTCATCAACGTATTCAGGGTCTTTCACAGAGACTCTGTATGCTTTTGAATGTGTTGAATATCCATGTTGCTCCATCAATAGTGTTGAATTGATTTTCATTAAATATCACATCGGAAGATTCAATTACACTTAAATGGTCTTTCATATAGACTCTATATGTTTTTGAATGTGTTGAATATCCAATAAAGAAACAATCTAAGGATTTAGACTGAAACTTAATTAAATTGTCTTTTGTATTGAATAATGAGCACTTGCATCCAAAAGGCTTGAGAAACTTAGTGTAAGGTTTTATTTTTAACAAAATATCATAGGGAGTTTTGTTTTAACTTTTGTTGAGAATGGCTCTTTTCTGAACATAGCAAGCAGTGATGATAGCCACTGCCCAAAATGTTACAGACAAATAAGCATTTGCTATCATAGTTTTTGTAGCTTCAATCAGTGTTCTGTTTCATCATTCTACATCACCATTTTGTTCAGGAGTTCTAGGAGCACTGAATTGTTGAAATATTCCTTTGGTGTTGCAAAACTCATTCATTACCCCATTCTTGAATTCAGTCCCATTATCACTTCTCATTACCTTCACCCTCACATCCAATTGATTCTCCATCCTTGTTACACAAATCTTAGTTAACTCAGCAGCTTCATCCTTTGAGTTTAGAAAGTAAACCCAAGTATATCTTGAAAAATCATCCATAATCACTAAACAATATCTACTAGGTGATCTCACATGACCAAAGAGATCCATGTGTAGCATTTCAAGTATTTGATCAACTGAGTTCATGACTTTTGTTTTGTGAGATGATTTGTGATGCTTTTTCTTTCTGACAAGAAATGCATTAGTCATCCAATTTGAACTCCCTTGTAGGCAAACCAATTACATGTTCACCTTTAACATGTTTGTTCATATTTTTCATAATGACAAGATAAAGCTTCCTGTGCCACAATCTGGTTTCATTGTTATTGGCTTTTGACACAAAGAAGGTTCCACCTCTAGAAATGGCATCTTTCATTCTTAGTTCATACGAATTTTCATTTCTAGGAGCAACCATCATAATCATAGCAGGTGGAATTACAAATTCAGGTTTGAGGACGAAACAATATGAATCATCGAATCCAACCTTATAACCTTTATCACACATTTGAGAGATGCTCAAAAGGTTATATTGTAATCCTTCTATGTATAACACATTATCAAATAATACTTTGCCATTTGTGAGAATGCCTTTCCCCAAAATTTTCCCCTCCATTTTCATCACTCCCAAATACAACTAGTCCTTCAAATTTCTCTTCTTAGTTGACTAATGACCTGTTGTCACAAGTCATGTGCTTGGAACATTCACTGTCTAAATACCATACGTCATAAATTTGGGTGGATTGTTCCTACACATATTAAAGAAAAATTGATCAGTTAAGTGATGAAGTACAAGCTGATTTAGCTTGCGAATCATCAACAACATTAACACTTGTTGCATTGGGTTTGGGGTCCTCATAAAACAATTCACACGATTCATCAGATTCAAATCCAAAGTCAATTGGATTTCCAACATATGGAACTATGCTTGTGCATTCTTCAATGAAAAATTCCCGTTTCTTAACTATCACTTGTGTTTTAGTCCTTGGTTTCCACAAAATTCCATGTGGTTCAAAACCATTTTTTAATAGAAATTTCTCATCACCATTGAGTGCATTTGATTTCTTTTTGGTGAGAAGTTTCTTCAAAGGTTTTGCTCTTCCTTTCACATACTGTTGACTTAGCAGATTTTTCAGATGATTGAGACTTAACAGATTGAAATCTATTGAGTTTCTTCAGCATTGGAGCCTTTTTCTTGTGATCAACAGCATCTTTCTTCACATTTGCTACTCTGCTTTTAACTTGATCTTCTGCCATTTTATCACCCTTGCTCAAATATTCATTATATCTTTTTTTGTAAAAAGCAAAGTCTTGCCCAAATTTTATGTTGTTAGGAACATGAAATGGTTCAGGAAAGAACCTTTCCTAGCAAGAATTAGTGTAATGACCATAGACATCACAAATTTTGCATCAAACTTGACATTTGAATTTGTCACCTGAGCTTCCTCTCTTATATCTTTCAATTGGTCTGGGTGGATCAACAACCAATAGTCTTTTCATGTGTGGTAAGACCATTGAAGTTGATTACAAATGGTAGAAATTGTTCCATCTTAGTCTATTCTTGTGACACAGTGCTTTTCAAAAATTTGACTTCTTCCAATTTAAGTGGAATATCCTCTGTATCACTTTTGTATCTTGATCATTTTCTTAGGTAGTCATCCATGCATTCTACTTCTCCAACATCGAATAACTCTTGATTAGAGAAAACTGGATAAATAGGAAGAAAAAGATCATCATTCTTCATTGTTTCTTAAACTTTCTTGTTTTCTTTTACAATTTCCCTTCTTTCTGGCACTCTGTATGTTGTCTATAATGCTCTTCTTTTTCTTTGATCCACCACATAGATCAAATGGTTTATGACCTCTTCTCATATGTTTAAGATGTTTCTTCATCTCATGAGTGATCTTTGGTAACAAAGGGATCCTTTCTTTTAACTTCAGTTCACACATTTCTTCTTCTCATAATATTATACTACTTGAACTCTTGTCACTTGAGTCACTCAAATCATCTCATTCAGCAAATCACAGTCTTAATCATCTAATGATACTTGTATAAAAACAGACTTTTCAGCTTTTGTCTCAACAGCCTTCATCACAAACTCTCCCTTATCATCAACCTCAACCAACTTATAATTTTCAATAAATTCCTTTCTATCTTCAAACACCTCTCTGAATTGATGAAGGTAAGCACTTCTCTTCTCCTTATCCACTTTTAATGAGTAATTATCATTAAAAGGTGGAGGGACAACTTTGTACTTATCCGCTTTCTTAATCTTTTTCAACTTACCACAAATGTTTCCAGTTGACACCAAATTCTTTAGAATATCAACTGCAACTTGAAGTTGAGAATTCTTCAACTTCTCATCAAGGTACATTTTCTTTGATTCTTCAATTTCAGTGGTGTACCTTGATTGAAGGTTGTAACTATTCATACAGTCCTGCTCTAGACTTTGATTTGGTTCTCATGGGTTAATTCACTTGTTTCATACACATTTATCATGCTTTGTTTCATGAAACATTCACTTTTTAAATTACCAATTGTTTTCCTCAAAGAATCATTCATTTCAAGCAATTCAAGATTTGTGGGTTTTAAATGTACCTGAGATTAAAAGGACTCAGCTTCGTTTTCAATCTTTTCCATGAATGCCACATTTTCCTTCTCAATATCCTCAGCATGGTTACTCCAATCAAATACACCATCTTGCTGTGGTTGAGCTAGAGCCACATTTCCTTGATTTCTTGGCTGATTGGCATTATATCTATTTTGATTTGCAGGAGCATGTGGAGGAACTTGTTGGTTTCTCTGAAAGGGTTTTTTTTTGTGGGATCACTTGTTGATGATTTTGTTGTTGAAAGTTGTGGTTGTTGAAATTTCTTTGTTGAATTCTGATTTTGATATTGAAACTGATTTCTATGTTGATTGTTGTTTAGGAATTGCCTTGGCTGATTACATTCTCTTGCAAAGTGACCTGGTAATTGGCAATTGTAGCAAATAGCCTTGGATTTGTCAAATCCAATTCTATCATTTGGTCCTGAAACCAATGACCTACCAGTTCTGTTATACAACCTTTTACTTCTTACAGCTAACATTGCAGCCAGCCACTTCAGGTCCATATCTTTCAAGTCATTAGCATCAATTTGTTCAAGGTCTTCTTAAACCACACTTGTATGAATCAGATTCTTTGCCACAAGTGCATTAAGACTTAGTAAACATAGAGAAGAGAGCTTGATAATCATTTCCATGATTAAGATTTCCAAAAACATAAGGAGCATGTCCACTAGCCATTGATGAAGTACCATTATCATCAATCAATTGAACACTGAATCTTGACTGTCCTTTTAGATTGCTTGACTGACCAGAAACTAACACTCTTGGGGTTTCAGCACCATATTCACTTGGTTCTTTAACTATAGGGACTTGTTGTTGGTTCTTGGTAGATAGATTCCCTATAGGTGCAATAAGAGCATTAGCCACTTGGAAGCTTGGCTTGTCTTCCTTAATCATGTTGTTCTCTATCATTTCATGTTCAGCAGCTCGAGGTAAGCAGATCGCATCATCAAGCTTGAAATTTGGAAAATTAGCCTTATCTTTCATAAACTTGCTTGCAGTGTACCACTCTAAGGATAAAGATGATAATAACTTCTTGTTATGATCAAAGTCTGTTATTGCAAGGTCAGTGGTTCTAATTTCATTGACAATAGCAACAAACCTATGCAAAACAGATTTCAATCTTTCTCCTTCTTTTAACTTGAATATGTCCAACTGTTGCTTCAGTATGTCCTTCTTGATGTCTTTAAGCTCAGTGTTTCCCTCAAACATTTCTACAATGGCATCAAACATAGCCTTTGCAGTAGTGTGATGAGCCACACTAGTCAAAATCTCCCAAGACAAACCAAGTTTCAGCATAGACACTTGTCTATCATCTTTCTTTTTCATACTTCTTTCAATAGTTTGAATTTTGCTTGTCCCATCAGGAGCATATGGTCCATTTTTTATGGAGTTCCACATTTCCATATCATTATAGCAAACAACAGCCTCAAACAAAATCGTCCACTTAATATAGTTTCATGTCCTAACAATCTTGGAATTTTGTTAGTTGACACCTCTTGTTCATCCACACTCCATACATATTTTTGGTATTTTAAAAGTATTTTTGAAATGAAAACTTACTTAAACTTAAAGAAACTTTTTAAAAGTTTAAAAAAAAATGATCAGATCTGTGAAATAAATCCTCAGATCTAATGAATCTGGATGGATAATAACAACATCTAGAAACACAAGAAAATAAATGAAAGTAAATCTGAGTAAAAAGCACTTCTAAACCTCAATGAAATAGTAGATCTATAAAAATGAAAAACAGGGTAACTAACGTCACAAATCAATGAAACAGTTGTCAGCTGATGTCATGCTTCATCTTCAAAATCAACAGTTTTCAGCAATAAATCAACGCCAATTCTTCACAAATGAAGCAACACAAGCTTTGATATCACTTGTCGGTCCCGATTATCATACTTAAGTACACACTAATCACTCTCGTAATCCACACAAACGTGTCGACAAGAAGGTTAGGAAATACTGCTTTTGTGAAAAACCAAGAGTATTTAAGGCAGAATCAATAACACTCTAGTTATTGGTGGACTGACAGAAATGTCACATACACACAAATTAACTTAAAAGATTTCCATTAATATTGTGAAGGATACAATGAAGATCTGTTAGGATTTCTAGGTGGAATGTATGAATTTGTGGCAGCTTTTCCAGTACAAAGATATTCTTTTCAGGAAATAGACAGCCGTCAAATCACAATATTTGCTATGTGTCCATTTTTCATAGGCGTGCCATAAGTTTCCTTAAATAGTCACCTATGACATCCTTCTAGACAACCTAATGATAGATTCTTAACATATTCAAACGTATTACAAATTGTTATAACTGTAAACAGGTCTTCGAGTAAGCTTGTACGCTTTTGTCCTTATCGAGCAAACCTGGTAACTACAAGTGTGCTTGGAACAATTCTCCGAGAAAGCTTTACTTAGGATACTTTCCTAAGAAAATATCCATCAAGCAGACTTCAATCTTTATGATAATATCAAACTTTGCTCGATATATATCCTACGAGAAAACCTATTCTTCCTTGGTCCCTTCAACCTTTTGTCTTTAACTTATTTAAAAAAGAAAGTGTACTTGTGACACTGTAGCTTGCTTGAGGTTGAACCTTGCTCGTTAGAAGTCCTTAAAGTAATTTCTTCATTAACTTCCTTCAAGTCTGTTGGGACCACTGTTTATTAATTCACCTTGCTTGTTCAACCAAATTACTTGGTTTTAGCTTGGTTTAGTCAAGGGTTTGTTCTGAAATCAAACCTTTCTTGACTTTGAAAAACAACCTTGCTTGATGAAGTGTAGCTTGCTCGAACTAACACTATGAAGACTTCAAGAAGATAGCCTTGCTCGTTTGGACAAAATACATTTCTTGACTAAGTTTAAGATTTCTCGAATGCTAAGTTCGCTCGTTTTCCATACTTTGTCATTTTCTAAGGAGGTTTAGAAGATTCCAATCTTCCTTAAGCGTTTTCTCATCCCAATACATAGCATCTCAAACAAGAAACTTTACGTCAAAATTCACTCGTTATGCTTCACTTGCCATACCACCATTCTATTCAATCCCCATATCATTTTGTACCCAATTTAATCGTTCAGTTATCTTGTTAATACTTGCCACGCACAAAAAAGACATTCCACAACGGTATATGTCGTCTAATTCTAAAGCTCATGCTACGACGTTTTCTCAAATTTTATACCATGCTACCTGTAATTGCCACAAATATGGAAATCTTAATCAACTAAGCCATGTGTGTTCTCGATTCAATCATGTTCATCAAGATCAAAATTACGAAAACTTATTCTATTAAACCCTACTTTGTAACCTATTTAAAATATTTCGATTCAATCAACATCAATTATTCAAATTTTTATGGATCTAATTAATCAAGTTATTATAAATTAGATAAATCAAATCAATCATAACTAAGTTTATCAAAGAAGATGTTTTTGTTATTTTTATCTAAACATATTTCATTTTTCTCAATCATACATTTTAACAAATCTTTATTCGTTTTTGGATTTAAACAACTTCAATTCTAATAATATATTAATTTTAAGCGATTATGCTCATACAATAAGTTCTATCTTTTCAAAAGATAACTACCTATAATTCCATACTCCTAGTTTATCTTTTGTCCTCATTTATCCCCACTCGTTTCACACTCAACCCTAAGGAATCCTTTTCTTTTCAAACTTTCAAGAATTATAACTTTTATCAAGAGGCGTTTTAGGAACTTTAATATTTTCTAAAATCAACTCAAGAGTTCAATTTTTTTAGTAATATTTTACATAACTACTATCTTCTATTTATCACAAAAACGTATTAAGAGTCTTGTTTTCTCTAAATATCATGTCTTTCAAATGTTTTGTAACCCACATGATGGGACGAGTTATGTGGACCATCCGACGATCTAAGTAATTATGGAGGCCTACATAATTATTGCAGCCCTTGCATAAAAATCATAATGCGTGCATTTGTGTGTCATAATATAGAATCGAAAGTAATTGGGATAATGGTACAAATGTAGAGATGATAAGGATATGATAGATACGTCGCTGGTACATCCTATATATAAGTGTCCTAATCGGATTTTCATTTGGAGCGTTGTTTGGACTATTCAAAGTTCTGTTTTACGATAAAATTTTAAAAGTTATATTTAAAAGTTTCTTTTTCACGAAATTGAATAGTGTTGTTATAGTATCCTTTAATTTCCTGACGAAATTCCCTTGAGTATGGGAGACTGTAACAACTCGAGTTTTTTGTTTAGCTAATACCCGACCCATTTTCTTTTTAGGAAAAATTAATTAAAAAAATATTCAATTATATATATATATACATATATATATATCTTTTCCTCATTTATTTTATTTAACTATGAATTATATACAATTTCTACCCTTAACTTAGCTTTAACCTCTTTTTGAATCCACACTTAATGTTAATGGACCATTCAGCAATTAACATAAAAGATTATATTATATCATCAGTTAAACCTGGTTCCTAAAACCAAACCCGTATTCTTAACCTTAATCGCAACTCGTTTGTTTCTTGAACCTTAATCATCGCGTTATATATGGAATTGGTTGCTCCAAATCACCTATGATGCCTAAACAGACACACCGACGTAACTAATTGGGAAAACTAGATCTATAAGATTCGCATTAACAATATTAACCAAAACCGTCATATGGGTTTTCTTAAATTGAAATTTAAACATGTTAATATCACAATTAAACTGACATACACCATCTGAGGGACATCGTGAATCAAAATCCTATGCTTAATTGGCATATAAGAACTTGCGCAGTGCCTAATCTCTTCGCGTTGGCCACAGTTGTTCATCTCATAATTCATCGTTAATTTAACATCTTAAGAGGTAATTGGTACATGTAGCATACTCGTATTAAAATGCTTAACAATAACCCTATAGTTAATTTAGCAAACAAACAACAGATTTGTCAATTGTATCTACTAGGGTGTATAAGTTAATTTGGGTATGAAATGGTCTTTTATATATATATATATATATATGTATATGTATATATATATATATATATATATTTGTGTGTGCTTAGCAACAAACACCCTGGTAATGTGTGTGTTGTTGAGATCAGAAAACCGGCCAGGGGCAGCCCCCTTGGACGCGGTTTCTTTTCTTTAACTAATTATAACTAATTTTAAATAACAAAATAAATATTATTTTATTAAACCGACAATATTAAGTCAACGTTTCTTGGCAATCAATTTCGTTCAAATTTTCGTGTGTGTGTGTGTGTATTAAACAATAGACAAACACTATTTTATTAAAGCCCAAACACCGTTATTAACATTTCTTTTCGTTGAACGTTTTCATAATTTTCTTATATTTGTTATATATATAAATATTATATATATGTGTATTCTTTTTAAACGAAAATGTAAAAATCGTAATAAACGTATTTAATATAATTTTTATCAACCATATTAGCGAGTGTTCGGTAAGAATTTAAAATAAATAATTTAATCAAACATTGTTATATAATTGATCAAAGTATGATTAATTGTTTAAGTATTTTATATATATATATATATATATATATATATTGTTTATACTATATAACCTTAAAGCTTGATAATAATAATAATAAAATAAATAAGGGTGAATAATAATATTGTTTTCGCAATAGCAATAACCGTAGATATCAATTGTTCAATCAATAACGTATTAAATCACAAACATAACTCAAATCACCTCAAAATCCTCAATTAATTATACGTGCTATCTCATTATTAATTAATTCATAATATTATTAGGAATCCTTGATGGTAAATCCCGAATGGTTCATTAATCTCACATCCTCACTTGTGTTTTGTTCTACCAATCAGGTGAGTATCACATTCCCCTTTTTACACTTATTTTTATCGTTTTGAGGACGTATGTGTTACTATTTATTTCCCTATTATCTAATATGCAAATTGCAATTGTTTGTTACTTGTGTTTAACAATGTATACCTTACTTGTTATGTGCTTATATACTCTATCTGAATCGCATTCGGAGAGGTCCAGCATAATCTCATAACAGTATGATCGTACGACAGTCGTAATAGCCATCGTCCAGTTTACCTAGCATCATGCTCATCGACAGCTCATTTACTTGCTCATTGGTTGAATTGCTTATCTGATTTGACACTATTGCATTTTTATTTATTATTATATACACACAAAATCTGGTGTGCTACTCACTTAATCTAGTATTGAAAAAACCTATTGTATTTCTTACGCGTATGTAGGTTACCGCATGTTATGATCATCAAGACTGTTTGAAGCAACTTAGGGTGCATATTAGAGAAGAAGATACAAAAATTTAATTTTGGATGTTTATTCTTACTTGTTTAATTATGAATTTTATGCACTATGATTATCTGAATTTGTTGCACTATTTAAATTGGAATAATAGATATTATAATTTTAAATTTTGCATGATAGTACCTTGAGAGCTGTGAGCAATCAGCTCACACCCCATGCATTTCCGCTTAGGTTGGTTGTGACAAATTCATAGATAATCAATACTTAATTTTGAATAAACCCTACACAACCTTCACAGTTTTCATAAAACCTTACATAACCTACACATAACATAAAGTATACTTAAATTAACACCTACATAATAAAATATGTACTCAATTTGGAGATAATTTGCGCATACAAGGCTATAGTAGAGAATATGAAAATAAACATCTAACAATTGACAATTGGCAAATAAAGCCTACACAAGCTACACAATTCAAAATTTAAAGAACACACTTCAAAATTGTGTAACCTACACACACACCAAAAAATAATAAAAAAATCAATCAATGCAGATGTATTACATAAGAGAAAATTACCTAAATAGCCCTTTTTAAGAGAGAGAAAAGCAAAAGAAGCCCGTGAGATTTCATTTTCCAAAAATAGCCCACCAAATCCAACTTCCACGTGACATTCGGATTTTCCCCGTGAGTTTGCGTGGACCAATGAAGATTTTCCATGTGTTTTCCATTCCCACCTACCATGCAAGTTTTCATCCCAAATCTGTCTGAAATGTTACTTTTGAAATCAAATCTATCCTGACTAAAACCAACTTTAACGTGATGTTTCAAGTTGTTTTTTGGGCAACGTTAGTTTTCAAAAAAGATGGTTTTTGTGTTTTTTTGAAATTAATCTCCAAAATATGAATTACATTTGAATTTCGTCTTTAAAAAAAATCATATTCTTCATCTTCTTCTTCAATAGCGGCTTAGCTGACGGTCAGATCGTGAAATGGTCGGGTGAAGATCGAGGATGGGAAACTTTCGCTCTCATCTCGCACAAGTGGTATGTTTTCACTTTTTATTATAAAAACATAACTTTTAGTAACAAAAATAATGCATATGTAACAAACTTTATTTGCAACATTAAAGGACTGAAAAACTATGTGTGACGGGAAAAGACTGGACGACATACAAGCAATGGAAAAAAGAGCGATGTGGCCGGCCACTTGGATTGAGGTTTGACAAAAGTACTGGAAATTTGTATAGCTGATGCGTATCACAGGCTTATGGTGGTGGGTCCTGACGGTGGACTGCCCGACGCTGACCACTCATTTTGATGGAAAGCCCATACTCTTTGCAAATGATCTTGACATTCATAGCAATGGGTCCATTATCTTTACAGACACCAGCATGAAGTACAATAGAGTGTGAGATACATATTTCTGTTAGTCTAAGGTTATGTAGCAGAAGTAGCATGAATCTTGTGTATGATGTTATTTTTGTTTTGTCTTAGGAACCACTTTTTTATAATGTTGTACGGAGAGTCAACTGAAAGACTACTTAGATATGATCCTCCTACGCTTGAAGATTCAGAGTTGAGGATTTTGGTTAAAGCTCTGGTGGTAGTGACAGTGACCGGAATAATGTTGAAGGTGATGAAGATGGAGATGGATATGAAGAAGATGATGAAGAAGAAGATGATGAATATGATTTTTTTCAAAATACGAAATTCATTTGAAATTTGAAAACTTTAAAAACCATAATTCGAAAACTCACGTTGCCGACGAAAACAGCTTGAAACATCACGTTAAAGTTGGTTTTGGTCAGGATAGATTTTATTTCAAAATTAACGTTTCAGACAGATTTGGGATGAAAACTTGCGTGGTGGGGGGGAATGGAAAACACATGGCAGATCTTGATTGGTCCATGAAAAATCACGGGGAAAATCCCAATGTCATGTTGTAACATCCCAAAATTTCTAGAAAAATGATAGTAAATTTTATTTATTTATGAAGGAAAAGTTTACTTGTGTTACTAGAGATGTAATAAAATAATAAAGATGGTTCAAGTAGGCTAATTAGATGGAGTTAAGTATATACCAAAAGGGAAAGATGGGCCTTAGGTCCATAGGCTTAAGGGAGTATAAATACCCCTTAAGCCCTAAGCCATTCCATTACAGTAGAAACTCTATAAAATAATACACTTGGTACCATCAAAATTTATTAACTAAAAGAGTTATTAATTAATTGATAAATTAATAATTATTAATTTATATATTATTAATTTATAGTAGAATACTTAGTTTAAAACACCTCTTAAGCTTCCACTTAATTATTGTATACAATGCATGTATATCAAATGTGCGGCTCAATTTGAACGAAACCTTTAATCTTCCACCTTATTATGCTTCTTGTGTTCAATGTATCAGTTTATGGACATTAAAAATATTTTCTATATAAATACAAGATCAAAATAGGTTAACACAAACAAATCATACAAACAATTGAGTCATTTTTCATAAAACCTTCATAAATCATTCATGTAATATGCTATATATAAGGAATTATTAATTTATATTTTATATGGGGTCTAAAGAAATTATCAAAAATGTATTATCTTATAATTTTAGAGAATTATTAATTTAGCACCATATCCCCGAGTCGGGACCAATAAAAAATATTATCTTAGAGAGTTTACTAAATAATCGAGTATTAATTTATCGAGTTTATACTTTATTATCCATCTTTACACCATAGCCTACACCTTTAAAAACACACACGATGCCATCCAGAAACCCGAGCCATGATCTAAAGGTGGAAATCCGAACCCGTTGGTGCTAGATCATTGTGACGAACAAAAACAACATCAAGACTAGACCATGTTCATAAACCTACTCGTTTAAGGTACGTTTATATTGAGAACTTGTTAGTTTAAGTTCGGATTTAGTCTAGAAATCATAGATCTGTTTTAGTATGGTAAAAACGAATCCAACGAAGCCAAACCTACTGAAATTGATTAAAGTTTGATAGGTTAATCGATACCCTAAAAGACCTGTAATATATATGCTTAAATAGCACCATACAAACACAGATATTTGGATGATTGGACCCTTGGAGTTTGTAGGCGCTGCATAGACAATTCCAATGATACCTAAATCATGATATTTTGTTAAGACACAAAGATTTAATTGAAGATCTCAGATATGTTGACTGTTTATTGTTCTTGACGATTTTGACTTTGACCCTAAGTCAAAGTCTGGATAAGAATAGGGGTGATTCAATTACGCGTTCATAACGAATGGGACTGCTTCGTGTGACTTGATAACGAATTAGCCTTTAATTCGTAATCTACCCATTCGTTACAGTTACATTAAGATAACGAATCATGTCACGTCAAGATAACGAATTAGGCTAACAAACTAAGATAACGAATCAAGTGATTCGTTACTTGCCCAATTCTCTATGTTCAGATAACGAATTAGTTAACGAAATAGGGTAACGAAGCAGATAAGGAATTAGACTGTGATATGCCCCTTAGACCCTGCTGCCCCTAGAACCCCACTGCCAGGGGCGCTGCCCCCGGACCCCCGTTGGTGGAGGGTTATAATGAACTAGAAAGACGATATGGGTAGCGATAGTTTATTGATACGTGTAGTTGTTATACAGTTAGTCGTGCACAGCTCAAGAAAGGAATAACCGTTAACGGTGAACGTATTAGAACGCAGGTTAGTTTCTAGCCCCATTTCCTTGTTATGTTTTCGTGGCTGTGTGCATACTCGATGTGATGTGTGAATAGTAAGTATTGTGGTAAGTGTATGCTATAATGATTGATGTGATAGTAAGTATTTTGTTATGAATGAATGTTTGTCGGTGCGTGAACGATCTTCGAATATTGCACGTACCGCCAGTAGTATTGATTAATAAGTGGCTATTAGTGTGTGAAAATGTTGTTATGTAACTTGGTTATTATGTAAATGATGTAATGATAGAAAGTATGTTGTAGACAAGCATAGGTAGAGTGTGATAGAAGTGACAAGGGTCTAGTAAGGGTGTTAGTGGCATGAGCATAGTACGTGGTAGGGTAAGCCTATACATTCCTTTGTTATTAAAGTGGCATGACGTGAGTGCGTGGTAGGGTAAGCCTATACGTGCCTTCGTTATTAAGTGGCATAACGTGAGTGCGTGAAAGGGCAAGCCTCTATGTGCTTCCGTAAAACAAATGGCTACGATGTAGGGGACAATTAAGTGGTTAAAAGGTAAGGTGAACAGGTCAGACAGTGGACTATGTGTCTTCGGACACGTATATGATTTCATGTAATGGTTGTATGGTAAGTTGCTTGATTAACTAGAACTCGCTCAACGTAGCTGAATTTTGGTATGCACGCAGGTAAACAGGTCTAAAGAGCTAGCACGAGGACGACACATAGCATGGATTGAATGGCTAGCATCTAATGATAAAAAAATGATGTTATAACACGATGTTTTATGTTATGATCTAAAGACAAGTTTGTAATGTTTTGTAAAGAATGGTCGAAGTTTTATTTATTCTGATTGTAAGAACTGTGTTTATGAGTAAATCCGACGCTAAAGTGAGGCACCGGTAACGGGGCCTCACACACGTTGAAGTTGGATTTGGTGGGCTATTTTTGGAAAATGAAATATCACTAGCTACTATTTATTTTCTCTCTCTTCAAAAGGGCTATTTAGATAATTTTCTCATTAGATAATCTATACCTCAATAGTGTCCTCCACTTCAAAATTGTATCATCGGCGGTAACAAAATTATTATATTAACCAAAAAATTGCATATGGTAGGAATCATTAAATTAATGCTTTTGCCATTGTATTTATGAGTTTCCATACTTTTAAGTAAGGTTAAGAGTTTAATTAAACCATTAAAATATGTTGAATTGATAAAAAAAAACATACATATTAACCTTCAAACTTGTCGCTTGCTACACACCGACTCGAATGCAAAATAGGGTTTAATCAAGATGCACCTCTTTTATATTAAAACTCACAAATTGGCACCAAAATCAATCATAATTGTAAGAATTCATAGCCAATTACCGTGGGCACGATAACTGATACACAAGAGGTGCGTCCTTCCCGGTCCTCTCGTACTAGGGAAAGGTCCTCTCAATGCTCTAACGCCCACACCGGATATGGACCGAATTGTCTCACGACGTTCTGAACCCAGGTCGCGTACCGCTTTAATGGGCGAACAACCCAACCCTTGGAACATACTACATCTCCAGGTGGCGAAGAGCCGACATCGAGGTGCCAACCTTCCCGTCGATGTGAGCTCTTGGGGAAGATCAGCCTGTTATCCCTAGAGTAACTTTTATCCGTTGCGCGACAGCCCTTCCACTCGGCACCGTCGGATCACTAAGGCCGACTTTCGTCCCTGCTCGACAGGTGGGTCTTGCAGTCAAGCTCCCTTCTGCATTTGCACTCGAGGGCCAATATACGTCCGGCGCATTAAGATACGAAGGCTTCTTCTTCCACAACAACGAAAGCACTTTTTCACACTTTCATATACTTGGGGATTTCACTTGGAAAAGAAAATGTTCCATATTAATGGATTGGGGTCCATAACAATGGGTTCCAATGCACGAGATCTTGTAGCACTTACCAATGAGGCCCTATCGATTAGTATTACACAAAAGAAATCAATTATAGATACTAATACAATTAGATCCGCTCTTCATAAACAAATTTGGGATTTGCGATCCCAGTTAAGATCGGTTCAGGATCATGGGATCCTTTTCTATCAGATAGGAAGGGCTGTAGCACAAAATGCACTTTTAAGTAATTGCTCCATAAATCCTATATCTATCTAAATGAAAAAGAAATCATGTAACGAAGTGGATTCTTATTTGTATAATTGATACTTCGAACTTGGAACGAGCATGAAGATATTAACGATACTTCTTTATCTTTTGAGTTGTTCCGCCGGATCGGTCACTCAAGATCTTTGGTCTCTACCCGGACCCGATGAAAAAAATGGGATCACTCCTTTTGGACTCGTTGAGAATGATTCTGGTCTAGTTCGTGGTATTAGACGTGGAAGGCGCTATGGTGGGATCCTCACGGACATGCAGTCAGTTTGATGTCAACATTAAAAACAACAAAAACTAGAGCAAACATATAATAGCGGATTCTAAATTGTAACCAAGCGTCGCCTATTGGTTCTATACCTGATTCATAACTAGAAAGTTTTTCTGGTCCTTTGCTACTCGGAGCTAAAAATCCCGAAATAAAAAAAATACCAAAATAGGAATAAGACTTGTTTGAGAATATATTGAGTTGTTTTTAATCTTCTCGTGCGTTTTGGAAACTGAGATGATAAAACTAGCAAGAAGGAAGGGGTCCTCTTTGACTATAAGCAGGTTTCTTAATTCAAATACCAAAAAAATTACAAGACTGCTCTTTTTTTATTTAAATTCATTAAACTGGTTGCCAATAATTGCAAATATGCCAGAATTCATTTCTCGCATTTCTCGCAATAAAGTGACTTCTCTCATAAACTATCCTCTCTCTCTATATATATAAGGAAAAGTTAACGTACATATGAAATTAACGTGCTAAACGTGAAAATCAAGTAGGGTAATTATGTAATTACATCATAGAGTAATTACGTAGTTACTTTATGATGTAATTACATAATCACTCTACTTGTATATATAATTATTTAACTTGATTCTCACGTTTAATACGTTAATTTCATTTGTATTTGATCCAAACCAAATATATATATATCACTACGTGAAAAATGACATTCGGTCACACGGAAAAAGTGTGGCCATAGGCCTTTAGCCACACTCATCTGGTTCAGGTCATCTGTGACCAAAGGTCGCGACATCGTAGGTATCATATGGCCACACACAGTTTTTAGAGGCCTTATGTTGTTATAAGTGTGGCTAAAGGGTACCAGCATTGGCCATCAAGAACCATTTCTAATAAGTGTGGCAAACAATAGAAAATGGCCCCATGACTATTTACTAGGTGTAACCATTGCATGTGTAGAGCCACATGAATTCATGTTTCAGCCACATGAATTTTATAATAATGTGGCCAATAGGGTTGTGGTAAGGGAGCATTGTAACCTATACTGTGTGGCTATAGCAAAGCAATGGCCACTTGAATTTAATAATAGTGTGGCTAATTATATCATATAGACATTGGGTGTTACATTAATTGTGCTAAAAATGATTACTTGCCACTCAAACACTCCTTTGTAGATTATAGTGTGGCAATTGTCTTACTGTTTGTCACACATAATGTTTTTCGTAATCTAAAGAGTGGCTATTGTCAAACTTTTCATCACACATAGTGATGTTTTGTGTAGCTAGTCATATCATATAGACACTGGAGGTTATTGTCAATGTGGCTAAAATGGGAACTTGCCACTCAAACAGTCTTTTGTTGTTTGTGGTGTGGCCATTGTCTTACCGTTTGACTTATAATGCTTTTGTAATATAAAGTGTGTCTATTATCATACTTTTGGTCACACATAGTGATTTTTCCAATGACGTTTGATCTCGTTCAGCCACCCAAACAAAAACCAAGTGATGAAAGTGTGGCCAATGGCTAGTGATGGACACACGAAAATATGTAGAGTGTGGTTATTTTATTCCATTTGGTCACACTTAGTGATATTTTTATATGACGTTTTATATGATTCCGTCACACACATGAAAAACGAAGCAAGCATGGTGTGGGTAATGCATATTTATAGCCACAAAAAGTTTTGTGTTTTCGGTGTGGCTATGTCACACTTTTAGCCACGCATAATTTGTTATCTCCATCAACTTTGCTATCATTCCGTCACACAACATTGTTTGTGTTGTGACTAATGGTCATTTATAGACTCGATTTTTGTAATTTGAAGCGTGGCTATTGTCATACTTTTGGCCACACCTATCTAATGTGTTTCTACATGGCCAATACTTTGTAATTAGACAAGATATAATTATTTTTATTTTTTGTGTAGTAATATAAAGCAGCTGTAAACAAGCATGACCAAACAAAATAACAAACAAATTATATTAACAATAATATTCACTTAAGCAAATCTATATATACAAAATAACAACCACCTAAATACTAGCTAAGGTGTCGGTTTTCTTGGCACTACTCCTTGTCTTTTGTTTGTTCATCATGTCTATAGTTGTCTACTTTACCTTTGACTTCTTGCTAGCTTTGTCTGGTTTGTTTGAGGATGTGAGTGGTGGTAGCTGGAACAATAGAATATGAAGAACAAATATAATTAATGTCATATTTTGTAATTAAATAGAACAAAATAGGAATAAACCTCCGTGTCACAAAAGATATGCTCTCTTGTGATATTTGACTATTTGTACTTGAATAGAAATAAAAGGGACCAAACCTCTGTATCACATGAGATTAAGTTTTCTGGCCAAAAGTACCAATTGCGTCACCAACAGTCATAATTTCACCTGACTCACACAAAATAATTGCATGTTCCTTTATGGCTTCATCAATAATAACTTTATAGCAACCCTTCAAGATTGCTTTTCCATGAAATTGTTGTGGAACCGGTGACCAATGAATTCTACCATGTGCCACCTTGTTACGCTTGTAATTCAGACACAAACCACACTCATACAACTATAAACAAGCATGGGAAATTAAGATGGCTTAGTTGAAGTCAACATATAAGTACATACCCATGTATGGTAGGAAGTTAGCAATGTTTCGCGCAATACATACCTTTATTTCAGGAGGTGGGGAAGCTTCATCCGTAGATGCATCACCTTTTCGTTTCGGCTTCTCCGTTTTACCTAAATATATGAAACAATCATATTTTCACCTGACTCACACGAAATAATTGCATGTTCCTTTATGGCTTCATCAATACTAACTTTATAGCAACCCTTCGAGATTGCTTTTCCATGCACTTTTTGTGGAACCGATGACCAATGAATTCTACCATGTGCCACCTTGTTACGGTTGTCATTCAGACACAAACCACACTCATACACCTATAAACAAGCATGGGAAATTAAGATGACTTAGTTGAAGTCAACATATAAGTACATACCCATGTATGGTGGGAAGTTAACAATGTTTCGCGCAATACATACCTTTATTTCAGGAGGTGGGGAAGCTTCATCCGTAGATACATCACCTTTTCTTTTCGGCTTCTCCGTTTTACCTAAAAATCATTCAATAAATCAGCTTATGAATGGAAATCAATCAACAATTAAAGGGAAAACTCAGGAACAAAAAATATGAAATGGTCAAGTACTGTTGGTTTTCTGGAGCCGTTACTATCCGGAGTGTGGCCGGTGTAGTTGTGTTGCTTTTTGGTCAACATTGTTCTCTACATGTTGCATTGGTAATATAAAAGAAATTTGAATTGTTAGACTTATTAGGTTATAAAATATAAAAACTGAAATTGCCAAATACATACTAATGTCACGATCTAGGGATCGACTACCGTTTGGTCAACACTTTTGTCCACGGACTTGTCCTGGAATTCGGTAATAGAAAATGAGCACACTCACATTGGATACGAATTATAAAAAGTACCGAAATTGTCAAACACTTATTGATGTCGCGCTCTGGTGAGTGACTACTGTTTGGACAACTATTTTATCCACAACCTCGGCCTACAAGTAACTTACGCAAAATCAGAACACTCACATGGAAAGTTAATTATTTAAAAACAATAAATCAAATTGTCAAATGCTTACCTGAGGAGTGGATTCTTGTAGCACAGGCTCACCTGAGGTAAGGATGTTTCCCACAGAACTGGCCTGCAAATCAATTTATTAGGTTATGGAAAACGAAAAATCACATGGAAAGTTGTAATAAACAAAGAAAAACTGTTAAATACTTACTGGTGCTGACATTTTATTTTTCCCCATAGCACTAGTACTTTGGTAGAACCAACCTGCATGGGAACAACATTTACCTATGAATTGTGACAACAAACAATGCCTCAAAAACATTAATTAATATGTTTATATGTAACATACGTCATTTACTTGACTTGGCGACAACATTCTTTCGAGATGTCTAAACCTGGCCTCAGATGCTAACTGGTCCTTATCACGGCTTGCAAGCATAGCATTCGTGGATTCAAGTAGAGTCGTCACCTTTTTCACCACTTCATCTCTCTGCGCCGCCTCATACTCAAGTTGGGAAATTCGTTCCTTAAACGAGCCTTTTACCTGACTCGCACCCCAATATTTACATGTTGTCAGTCCGTACCCAATCCCTTTTAAAAACCCACATTTCTCTTTGCCAGGTACTAACGTGAAGGCATTATGTCGTGGTTCAAGTGTCAGGGCTCCGAAGACGATCTTCTGTTCATGCTGAAGCTGCAAGAAAACAAATGTCAAAATCTAGATTCCTTACAAGCATAAAACGTCAGATTTCATGAACTGCAGTTCTTAAAAAACAGCAGTTCTGTGCATTCCTTTCATGTTAGTGAAATGATACTAGTACTTGTTTAAATAAATAACCAATCACACCTAGTAAAAAATATCCTGTCCAATATCCCTAGCAGTTGATAAACTATTGTAAGTAAATAAACAACTGCTGGTTTGGTAGTACTGTTGTTGACCATCCTAACCAGTAGTTGTATCCACATAAAGTATTGAGACTTTAACATGATTTAGCGGTGTGTGCGTGGCAATGAATTGACTTTAACATGATATAAAAACTTTAATACTAAAACATACTAATTTGGTTGCTACGTCTTTAACAACAAAATTCTTGTATGCACCATTTTTGTCCTCCCTTGCTTTCATCCACATTAATGCACGGTCGGGCATCTCATTCGGTGCAAGTTCCTTGTTTTTGACCTAGTAAAATATTCAAGAGACAACATTAGACACATAACCAACAAATCATTGAACTAGAGAGTGAGGTGATTACAAGTTTCTGTCGAAGGTAGGAATAACCCCCTCGTCCCATGTGATGATCAAAAACATTCTTTGCTCGAGCTTCCTTTGTTGAAGCCGAGTGTTTCTTCAACCACACATTATAATCATTTCATTATATTTGAAAAAACATAAACCATATATAGTCGATCAATCTAATTAAGTTTGCAGCTAGAGTAGAGCATTTATACTTGAAACTGCTCTAATTGTGTGTCCTTAACGAAGCGATCTGAGTCTTCTTTCTTGATCATTGACCTGTGTCCCTTGGGTATCGCCTTCATCTTCAAAGGTTTACCGATGTTCGGCACAATGTATTTGGCGTACATTTTTCTTCGGAAAATCCAAAGAAGGTGTCCGAGCCGATTCATCACAGAAGGCCTGTGACACGCCTCAATCTCAAAATATTTCTGCATAATATAATACAGTAAACATAAATTACTTCTCAAAATATTTCTGCATGCATAGATGTTTGGAAAACCACTTTTACCAAACATAAATGATTTTTAGAAGTAAAAAATCCTTTTAAGAACATAAAATGCAAAGCAAATGAATCATCAAACAACATAAAATGCATAAATAAAATTAAAGAATAACAGTTATTTGTTCCCACAGCTTATCTCTAAGCTCCTTTGTGACCTTCCTCCGACTTAAATGTCTCAAGCCAACCATATCCCTTGCAACATCCCCTAAAAAACTTGGAACCTTTGATCTGGTTTGGCCAGTGAACCTACCAAGATTATCAAACTCCACTACTAGTTTGACACCACCAGAGTTTGCGTAATCGGTACGAAGCTTAGCTAACCCCGTCAACCCCCTTGTACGTTTTTTCGTAGTAGCCCAACTGTTGATGGGTTCGATAGCCTGCGTCGCTATATCGTCGTCTCCTTGAGCGTTTTCGTCGTTGGATTCCTCGGTGGAGAAACCTCCAGTGTCGTCTGATTGAGCGTCCTCATCGGAGTATAAATCATGTTCTTCACCGACTGTATCATCAATAAGCTTCATCTTCGATTGTTTCTTCTATAAGTATTTGAGTGCAAGGAATTGGTTTGTGGAGTGGAAAAGTTTTAATAATTTGGATTGTAATTTGTTAATCCGAAAATTAATTAATTATACCGCCAAATATTTTGTAGTTTTTGAATAATTTGAATAATTTGGAGCTAATTGAAGTAATTTGGAGCTTTTGCCTCCCTTTTCATCCTCAATACGTTATAAAAACACAATATAACCAATGGACTTGTTATAAAAATTTTATAGTAAACCTTAACAAGAAATAAATAAAAATATAACATAAACCACATTGTTAACCCAAGAAAAAATAATACCTAATTTAACGTATATTTAATATTATACACAAAGTTACATAAAAACGTTAAATAATATAGCTTATAACACACGACCATGGGTTAAAATGTCCTATAGCACCCATGGACCATAAGACCTGTATTCTAGGTTTATAGATGTCGAGATTGCACTATTTGTCAGTTTATTGGATGTGACCTATGGGTGACATGTTTTATAAATGGTATATACTACACAGTCGTACGGGAAACATCATCGTATCATCATGTTTTATATATGGCTAAGGCATTATCGTATCATCATCCCGATATATATGGGCTATAATAATCATCATCGTCATCTTAATTATGGGAATCATCATCATAATCGTCGTCATTATCATCTTTTAGCTAGGTTATCTTCATCACCATATATGTTATGCTGATGATCAACATCGTAAAGTCCTCATCATTATCATGCGTTATAGTGGTTATCATCATCATAATCATCGATCACCTTCGCCATGAAACGGCATCATCATCAGTCATGCGGGTAATCAGCGTGGTCATTGTATAGGTTATCGTAGTCTGCGTCAATCATACAGGTAACATATATCTCGTTATCAGTGTCATCATCATCGTCATCGGCATCATCAACACAAACATATATATGACCTATTCCCATGTATGAGATGTAGTCAACATCGTATGGGTTATCTGGTAAACAAAACGCCCAATAACGACATCATCAGTCGTACGAGCTACCATCAATATGATCATCGTATACATTATCATGGTCATCATCGATCACGCGGGTTGTCATATCCATATATTCATGTGGGTATCGTTATATTAGCATCGTCGTCATCATAATTGGGCCAATCATCATGGTCATCATACAGGATAGCACCATCATCGTCTCATGGGTTACATATCCTCAATCATACTACACATCACCCACCGCCCACGTTCGTCACAACCATTGGCACCACCACCACCACCTCCAGTACCAACCACAACGACCTCCAGCATCAACCACTACCACACACCACAACCACCCACCACCACCAACATAACCATTAACACCCACCACCACCACCCACCACCATCATGACAAGCTAAACCCATCGCCACCACCAACATAATCGTTAACACCATACACCACCACCACAACCGCCTCTGCCACCACTACCCACCACACCTTCGCCACCACCACCAACCACCACCGCCACCCACTACCCACCCCTGCCACCACACCTCCGCCACAACCACCCACCACCATCATGACCACCTAAACCCACCACCACCCACTAATTTTTGTGTGTGTGTATATACATAAACTGTCTCGGTTTAGTAAAAAATAAAAACTCTTTTTTTACCCCCATAAACACTAAAATAAAACACTTAAAAAAACCACTTGTAGAAGCAATTGATCTTCATGCAATCGATCTCAGGTTTATTGTTTTTGTGGTCAAGAAGCAATTCTAAGAACATCAAGGACCACCAAAAATCCAGGTCAGAGGTTCTACGATTGTGCATCTTAGGTTAGTGAAATTGAAAATAAAGATGGAATTCATCCTGTGTTTATGTTGATTGTTGACCCTAAACTTTATATTTTTTAATTTATGGCAAAAAATGTGATTTCTTTATATGGTCTGATTGTTGTTCGTCCACAAGATCTGATGTGTGCATAAGATGTACAGATATAATTCCTATCTTGACAAGGATAAATAACTCATTAAACGATCAACTTGCAAAGAGTGTAGCTTCACGGATTGAATCAGAAAAAAAGTGAAGAAATTGTATTTTATTTGCTTCCAGTTGTTTTTAGGGCTTTTAATTAGTTTTGTAATCTGAGTAAAAAGCTAAGAAACTGTATATTTTTTTGTGCTTGTTGTTTTGTGGCTTTTAATTAGTTTTGTAATCAAAGAAAATTTAACAAACTGTATTTCCATCAGTTTTAATTAGTTTTGATGTAGCTGCAAAAAGGTTAATATAAACAATATGTTCCTGAGTTTCGAACCCACGGCAATTTCAATCAATGTTTAATCACAAACGCCTCAAACATGTGAGTTACACCCTGAGAACATTATAGAACCTCTTCTAATATTTTTAGCGCTTTGATGTAGCTGCAAAAAGGTTAATATAAAAATTTAATAAAAAGGTGTTCCTGAGTTTCGAAACCGCGACAATTGCAATCTACGTTTAATCACAAGCGTGTCAACCATTTGAGCTACACCCTGAGAACATTATAGAACCTCTTCTAATATTTTTATAATCACAAGCGTAAACCGTTATGAGGACATAATTGAACCTCTTCTAATATTTTTTAAAATCTCACAATCTCACCAAACCCTAAAAAATCTGTTACCGGCTACTCAATTCTACCATAAAGCTTTATTAATCTCAGGTTGGAAGATGAATAAGTATAGATTATGCAGTTCGTAATTGCAAGGAAACATCACCACCAATTTCTATTTCATGTCCATGTGTTCGGTGTGTGAACCATGTATCTCTTAGCGTAGACGATGTAGAACATGACTTGTACATGTTTGGAATTGATAAGAATTATACTTCTTGGATAAAACATGGAGAGGATGGCACCAACATTCCAACCAATGTTAATAATATCGGGTTTGCCTGCACCAACATTCCAACTAATGATAATAATACTGGGTTTGTTGACACCAACAATCAAACTAATGTGACTGATAATAATACTGGGTTTGTTGACACCAACATTCCAACAGATGCCTGTGAAACTGTAGAAATGGTAAATGCTACAAAAGACAATTTCAAAGGCGACAAGAAGCGTCAACAGTTTCTACAACTACTTGCTGATGCTAAAAAGCCCCACTATAAAGGATGTCCTGACTTCACCAAGTTGTCTGCAATAGTAAAACTACTCAACTTGAAGAGCAAGCACGGGGTATCTCATAAGTTACTTGATGAACTTCTGAAATTGTTGAAAAATATGCTACCTGCAGATAACGAAATGGTAAATAATATGTATGAGGGCAAAAGGATTATGAAGGCAATGGGATCAGGATACGAAAAGATACATGTGTGTATCAGTGACTGCATTATCTACTATAAGGATTACAAGGATTTCGAAGCATGTCTAGTTTATAACAAGTCAAGGTGGAAGGTGGATGAGAAGACTAACAAAACTTACATAAACACGACCGCCAAGGTACTGTGGTACTTTCCCATTATTCCCCGATTCAAGTGCCTCTTTCAATCAAAGACCACATCAGAGAATTTAACATGGCACACCACAAGTACCAATAAACCCGGTGTTTTCTGCTACCCATCAAATTCACCAGCATGGATAGCCATAGATGACAGGTACTCTGATACCATAGGAAGCGATCCAAGAAATCTTCTTCTAGGGATTTGCACTGATGGAGTCGACATACATAGAGGCAACAGAAACCACAGTGTGTGAAATGTTTTAGCGGTCATTTACAACCTTCCACCATGGATGTGTATGAAAAGAAAGTTCATCATGCTTTCCTTATTAATATCTGGAGTGCCAGGAAACAATATTGATGTATTTTTACAGCCTTTAATTGACGATCTAGCATCTTTATTTGAGGTCGGGGAGCCAACATATGATACATATAAGCAAGAAAAGTTTACATTACATGCAGTTGTGTTATAAACGATTAATGATTACCCTGCTCTTGGTACACTATGCGGTTGCCCTTATAGTGGATTCAAAGGTTGTGTAATGTGTCGAGGTAACACTCAGTGTGTTCGACTTTATCACACAAAAAAGCAGAGTTATGCTGCCCACAGAAGGTATCTATCACATGACCACCCTTTTAGAAAACAAACAAAGACGCTCAATGGAAAAGAAGAGATGAGAACCACTAAAGAGCCTATGACAGGAGAAGAGATATACGACGAGGTCAAAAACATTAAGAATGAATGGGGAAAAGGATCAGAATCTCTAAGTGGGACTAAGAGAAAAAGGGATAACACAACGCCGCCGCCATATTGGAAGAAGTTCAACATATGGTGCCAACGGCTCAGCTATTGAATGCATTTACCTGCCCAACATTGTATTGATTTGATGCATGTTGAAAAGAATGTGGTAAAGAGTATCGTCGGGACGTTGCTGAACATTTCCGGTTGGACAAAAGACGGGTTGGCAGCTAGAAAGGATTTGGAGTTTTTAGGGATTAAAAAGGAGTTGCAACCGAAAGCAAAAGGCAACAATACAAGACTGCCTGCAACATGCTTCACATTATCAGCACAAGAAAAAGAAATGTTTCTTGAAACACTGTATAAACTGAAGGCTCCACTAAGGTATTGTTCTAACTTATCTATTTTGGTGAATCTTAAAGAAAGGAAGCTACAAGGCCTTAAATAATATGATTATCACATGCTTATGCAACAGCTTCTGCCCCTTGCAATATGGTCCATCATGCCAGAACCAATGAGAAATGCTATAATCAGGCTTTGTTTTATTATTCAAGTCAATTTGTAGCAAAGAACTCAATGTAGAAGATCTTGATAAGATGCAGGAAGAGCAAAAGTTACACTATGCCTGCTGGAGAAGTACTTTCCTCCATCATTTTTTGATATCATGGTTCACTTAACCGTGCACCTTGTCAAAGAGATAAAATTATGTGGGCCACCATGCTTTCGGTGGATGTATCCCTTTGAAAGGTGTGTGGAGGTTATCAAAGGGCTTGTACGAAACAAAACTTATCAAGAAGGGTGCATTGCTGAGGAGAACATTGTGGAAGAAACAATCGAGTTTCTCAGTGAATACCGAAAAATCATCAAGAGTACTATTGGTATTCCACATGATAAGCATGATGATAATGGGGAGACAATTCCTGTCACAGGAGCTAAATCAGTTGAAGTTTATCCTGATCTCTTCAAGAGAGCACATTTCTATGTGCTGCAGAATACGCTCGAAATAGCGCCGTATATCGAGTAAGTATTACTAACATATATACTTTAAATTATATATATATATATATTAATTCAGAATATATTATAATCCTACTTGTAGACAACACAAGACCTCTTTGGAAAACCAAATGCCTGGTAAATGACAAGCATTCCTGGAGAAGGAGCATACCTTAAAGTTTGGTGACTGGTTACACGACAAGGTAGATCAATTTATTAAGCCTTCTAGAATTTTTAAAAATCTTTTAAAGTTTCTACAATGTAAGTGAATCTAATCCTTTTAATGAAATTCAGGTTGAAAGAGAGCTAGTGGTCTCCCCAGGTTCTATATCGGAAACTGTAAAGTGGATTGCACACAGAGCACACTGCAACGTTTACAAATACGACTCGTACGACATCAACGGTTTTGCATTTCTACAAAATCTCTTGATGGTAGAGTTTACCATAACAGTGGGGTTGGTGTAGAGGTGGATGACATGCACATCAAAAAATACGTGGTGACCTATGGACAAAACTTTTATTAAGATATTGGTCCTAGATTATCATACTAAAAGAATTCCGGTCTTCATGTGCCTATGGGTTGACCGTAAACATGTCAAACATGATATTCTTGGTTACACGTCAGTCGACCTAAACAAATTTGGCCACAAAGATGATCCATTAATATTGGCCTAGCAAGCACGTTAGTTGTTTTATGTTCAAGATCAGCTTGATAGAAAAAAGCAAGTGGTCCTCATGACTCCACCTAAGAATTATACACATTCATATGACGAGGTCAATGAAGAATTTAGTATGGTAACTTTCCCTCATTGTTGGGTCAAGAAATTGACCTAAGGGGAGATTGTTGAGTCAAAGATTTGACCTAAATGAAGTACTTGGAAGATTGGAATCTTCTCAACCTCCTCTGAATTTGCTAAGTAATGGATCCAGGCACACCTTAGACCTCCGAGCAAGCTTTTACTTAGCCGAGTACGATATTTTGCCTACCGGGCAAGGTTTACTTCAAGTAGTCTTCTTAAGTGGATATCCGAGCAGGGTTTGCAAATTAGTGCATTGCCGAATAAGGTACACTAGTTTATGTAAATCCGGGCAAGGTTCACTTTATCAAGCAAGTCTGTTCTTCAGAACCAAGTATTTTACTCTTCCGAGTAAGGTTTGGTTAACCAAGTCCAAGAAGCCAAGTGATTGGAAGACCGGGCAAGGTATTCATTAATAAGTATGATCCAAGTATGATTGATAATCTAAAGGAATATCTCTAAGTAATATCGAGCAAGGTTCAGCTCAAGCAAAGAACAGTAACTCCCGAGTACACTTTGCTAATAAGTTATTTTATAGCAAAGAGCTGAAATGGATCATTGAAGAACAAGGTGGCTCGTAAGGAGTTGTCGGGCAAAGTTTGGCAAATTCAAGAAGACTGAAGTCTACTCGGTGAGTCTTTTACTTAGTGAAATACTCTTTAAGTAAAGTCTACCCGGAAACTGATCCCGAGCACACTTCTATGTTACTAGGTTATGAAGGATGGCCGAGCATACTTGAAAAGACAAGATTGGTGCAAAGCCTACCCGGAAGACTTGTTTTACACTTAGTTTATTTTGAATATGTAATTTGAATATGTATGACTGTATTTAGGGTTTCTAGAAGGAATGACAGCTGTCCTAGGTTGGCAGGCCTATAAATAGAATATTTAGGGCACGCCGCCAAAAGGGGGCACAATACGGATAAGACAGACACATTAATTGAGAGAATATTTTGTGACGGCTGTCTTAGGATTCCTAGAAAACCCTAAATCGATTATCCACTTTGTATGATTAATATTATATAAATGGAAATCTTTTGAGTGAATCTTAAGTGTGCTTTCTACCTTTGATTATTCATTGCAACCGTATGTTTGTTATTGATTCCGCCTTTAACAAACGGACATCTTTCTAAATATAGCAACCCGTCATTAACTCTCTTGTCAACACGTTAATCTGTGTGAGTTATGACATGATTAATTAAGATCCAGCTGAAATCGAAGGGACCGACACTCATGAGGGTAATAGATTGCCATGTGTACAACCAAATCAACTGCTTCGTAATGAATCCCTATATGACTACTTGAGGCCCGGGGAAAAGCCTACAAGTATTCTTATTGGAGATTGAACCCTACATAGTACTGCTGATTCAAAACCAGTAGGTCTGTCTATTGTTACATAACAGTTGGTGAGGTCGTTAATCATCAGTGAGCACCCACAACGAAATGTTGGTTTACAATAACTGAGGGTTCCAGAAGACAAACTATGGCAATGGACACCGATGTCGGGGTTGTCGGCAAACATTTTATTTTCAAACATAATCATTAATGTGTGTATTGATACTGTAGTTTGTGTGTATTGATACAATAGTTTGTTCGCCTAGTTAGATGTTAATAATGTTTAAATTTAGTTTTGATACACGATATCACCAATCTTTACTTTGTACTTATTAATTCAAAGTAAAGAAGTATTGGTTGTTTTTAATACTATTACTATTTATACTGGCCGGTTGGTTCAAATAGAAGTGCAGGTCTAACTTAGGTGTGTAAACGAGCCGAGCCCGAGCTCGACTAGGCTCGAGCTCAGCTCGTTTTGTTCTTTATTACTCCTAATTAATAAAGCTCGTGCTCGGCTCGTTTTCTAGTTTTTCAAGCTCGAGCTTGGCTCGGGCTCGGCTGGTTTAATATTTACACTCTATTAATTAATTTTTTATATTGTTGGTAATAAAAGTCACAAAACTGTTTTTGTATTAAAGAGATTAAACCACCACACTTTTAGAAGACACTTTAGCCACCTATTTATACTAAAACATACAACATAAAAATCTGCATAACCTTAAAACAACTTGCACAACTAATCTGCATATAATACTGGACATAATTAATCTTCATTATTTTAACTAATCTGCATAACTAATCTGCATATAATACTGGACATAATTAACCTTCATTATTTTAACTTATCCTAATATAACAACTTGACATACCAGCTATTTACCTTACCTATTACCAAATTACCCAAGGTTTAAAAGCTTTAACAACAGTAAAATACCAAGGGTTGCAGCTGACCCGTTTCATAACAAACCTGTGAACATGACGATTATGTTTATAATATATATTTATAACTATATTTGTATATTTATTTTCATAATAAATATATATATATACATTTATTTTCATAATATATATATATATATATAATATAAATGACAGGCTCGTTTAGGCTCGCGAGCCGGCTCGAGCTCAATGAATGAACCTAGGGCTCGGGCACGTTTATTAAACGAGCTTTCTTTTAGGTTTGAGCTCAGGCTCATTTAAGCTTGGCTCGATCAAGCTTTTTCACGAGCCGATCTCGAGTACGCAAGGTTTAAAAGCTTTAACAACAATAAAATACCAAGGGTTGCAGCTGGCCCGTTTCATAACAAATATGTGAACATGACGATTTTGTGTAACATTTATATTTATAATTATATTTGTATATTTTTTTTCATAATAAATTTATATATAAATTAATATATGTTATTTAGTTATTTTTTTCCACAAAACTATATATATATATATATATATATATATATATATATAATTGATAGGCTCGTTTAGGCACGCGAGCCGACTCGAGCTCGATAACTGAAGCTCGGGATCGGGCTTGTTTATTTAGCGAGCTTTCTTTTAGGCTCGAGCTTGGGCTCGTTTAAGCTCGGCTCGATCGAGCTTCTTCATGAGCCGATCTCGAGTTGCTCGCGAGCGGCTTGGCTCGTTTGCGCCCCTAGTCTATTTTATTTGGTTAAGATCAAACAGACATTAACTAACTAATTAATTAATACACACATTTAAATATCAAGGGCAATGCTGAAACCAAATAAGCAACAAATAAAAAATACAGCTTCATCAACACAGTTAATAGAATAACCAAAATATATTAATAATATTTATAGTTAATAATGAATTTACGTTAAATTAATATAAAAAAACTAATTACAAAATATTACTGGCTAATTCCTACCATTAGATTCCACATCTGAATCTACATCCATCGGCTTCTCTTGTGGAGTCCGAGAGGGCATGATTCTCTCCCACATGTCGTCTGAGGTGTAGGTTGAGTCCTTAAGCCTTCGTAGGTGAAGGTTCATCTCAGTATGGAATGCCCCATAAAGGGCACAGTCCTGAAGTCCTTTATTCCGTCCAACCTAATCCAGGCAACCTCGATGCCCGGGGCTTCCATCACAATGCTGAAATAGTCAGCAGTGGTGTACCCAAGAAACCTAACCATTCGATTAAGTTATTGGTACGTGAAGTTTTGAGGGTGGACATAGTCCACATACCTCACCCTTTGATTCTTTTAGACGGCGCCAGAATCAAAATTGAAAACAATGGTGAAGAAGGTGGTGTTCTAGTAGATGGGGGCATGAGTACTCGGTTCACGTACAATCCATGTTGAAGCTATTGTTGTAAATCGAATGAAGGTGGGATTGTGGATTGTGATTGTGATTTGCTGGATTTTCTGAGGCGATGGGGGAAATAGGAAACCGTGAGTGGTATTTAAACACCATCGGAAACCGGCCGTACATCTCGCTGACAATTTGAAATTGGCGGCACAAAAAACTGAAAAGACAATGATGACCTAGCCACTCGTCAAATCAAAGTGTGGCCATTAAATACGTTTGCACACACTTAAATATTATTAAACTATAACCATTTATCACTTAAAGCCACACATAATAAGTGTATCCATGACAATAAAAAACTTAAGAAAAATAAAACTAAACTAATCTTTGGTTACACAACCTCATATAAGTGGCCATATGTTTTAAGGTGTTAGCCACCTAACTAATAAACACAGTGGTTATTCATCATATTTCGCCACATTATTAAAAATGTGGCTAACAAATGTGACATTAGGTCACACAACGTAATATAAGTGGCTATATCTTTTACCTTTTAGACACATCTCTTATCATACAATAGCCGTTCATCATATTTGGCCACACTATTAAAACATGTGGCTAGTTAAATGTCACAGTTTTCTCTTAGAGTGTGGCTAATACATGTGTTTTTGGTCACATGTATCAAAGATCAAACAAACTATGACTGTAGGTTACATTTCGCCACACATTTATATAATGTGGCAAGCTTATGTCATAATTTTTTTAAATTGTGGCCAAAAGTACCTGAGTCGGTTTAGAATGGTCACAAGAAGAGTGTGGTCAAAACTAGTCTAGAAGGTTTTCAAACGTGGATAAAGACCTTTTAGCCACACATTTAAGCCGAAGTGTGGCAAATTGATGTGTTGTAAAACACACTTACTTTCCTTATCGTTTTATCATGATTTAATTCCTTTTTAGTTTAATTATTAAGAGGTATGGATTGTTTTTTTTTAATTTTACAAAGATGGGTGTTTACTTGTAGGTTATGAGTTTTAATAAAGAAAAGTGGCAAGTTTGAAGACTCTAGGTGCTTATTTGAGCAACTTTGAAGACTACAACTCAAGGCCCGACCCAAGCCCACAAGTTAGAAGCCTTACATGCATAATATATTAATTAAACAAAAGAAAAAAGAACCCGAACAACCCAAAAATCCCGAATTCAGCAGCCCCAAATCTACCCAAACTTGCGATTTGCCAGCAAGGAAGAAAGAAAGAAAAAAAAAGTGTGGCGGCTGAGTTGGTGGCTATAGTGACGGCTGGAGAAGAAGAATAACACCAAAGGGGATTGCTACAGCAGCTAAGGGCTATAATCATCATAATCTCAGCCATATAATCATAAGTATTCATCCATAAACTTTGTGTTTTTGTTCAAGAACCCTAACTAGCTAAACTTGATCTTTTTGTTAGATTGTTTTGCAAGTAATTTGAAGTTTGACTTGTATTTGATTGTTCTTGATTATTGAATGAGTTTACTTATGTTTATGTTGATGTTTATGATGTTTAATTTGAATATTAGCTGCTGTCCAAAATTAATGTGTAGCTAAACTTGTTAGTTCTACCTAGGTTAGATGATTATTGTTAGGTTTTAGTAAGTAGTTTGGATTGTTGATGATCATGACTTGATTTTTTAATGTAAAGTTTGGTTTAACATTGAATTAGGTTGTGTTTAGTGGCTGTGTTTTGATTAATAATACTCAATTACCTCTTGCTTGGATTGATTGAATAGGTTTTAGATGATTTTAGCTTGTTTGAACTCTTTACTTTGTGTTTAGAGATTGTTTGCAGGGTGTACAACCGTAGGGTAAGTTTGGGTATATTAATTAGTTAAAATCAGCGGGTAGACACCTTCTTTGAGACCGAGAGGTGATAGGAAGTAAACTCGTCTCATAGCTTTTACATGTTAGGATTAGGATCGCGCGAGAGCGGGTTCGGTTCTTGTCGGGTTTGGGTTTGTGAGCGATTAGTTGACCTAGTTTAAGTTAAACTGAATTGTTCCTCTATCCTTGGTTGCATAGTATTCGTCTCCATTAGGGTAGTGTGTCGGTGAGACCGAGAGGAGAGTCGACATTAGAGCACGTTAACAATTCGTCACCCGGTTTGTTCTTAAAATCAACTAAGTGTAGGTTAGGGCTTGTTAGTGAGACCGAGAGGTAATCTAGCTTCCTGAGTGAACCTTAGTTGTGTCATTCCTTAGGAGCCGGTGTCGTGAGATTCTACAATCCAGTAGCTTACTATACCTTCAATAGGATTCTTATCTAGGTAGACGTTTTTCCCATTGATAAAACTTATTTTCACAGTTTCATTTAGTCTTCTCAAATTAAGTCTTTTAAGTTAATTAAATTAAGTTAGGTTAAGTATTTAATAATATAAAAATCAATTTAAAATATATTATTCTTAGGTGAGTCTTATTTAGGGTTAAGTATTAGATACGTGTTCACGTGTCCTTGTGTTCGACACTCGGACTTCCTTAGTGCTATACTATTAGTGATCGGTACACTTGCCGGTTTTGTGTGGCTTCTTTAGGAATTTCGTGTAATAAATTTAAAGCTTAGTTGTGAGAGCATTGTTAGACACACATCACAAATCGCCCAAACGACATGTGTAGCTAAAAGTTGTTTTTCACGTAGTGTGTGTGTGTGTGTGTGTGTATAGGATCAGAATTATGAGAGAACTTTTTTGAAATTGAGAACTATGAGAACCAATTTGGACCACAAAAAACCTAGAAATAAAAAAAATCATAAAATAAAAAAAAAACAAAAAAATGAAGAAAGTAAAAAAAACCAAAATTCTTATTTTAACATCTCGGTTTCATAAAATAAATAAAAAAGAACTCGGTTTAGCTAAATTATATACACATATGTATAATACATACATATATGTACATACACATGTTTTTTATACACATATGTATAATTTAAGATAAATGATACTGTACATATCTGTATATTATGTAACTAAAAATTAAATAAAATTATACATATTTGTATAATACGACGTTTTTTTAATGAAACCGGAATGAAATATAAGAATTTTCTTTTTTTTACTTTTTTAAAAATTTTTGTTTTTTTTTTGTTTTATAATTTTTTTAAATAGTTTTTTTAGATATATTTTAGTGGTCCAAAATGGTTTTCAATTTGCAAAGGGTTCTCTTAGGATCCTTACCATATATATATATATATATATATATATCAATAACTTAATTATGTGTTTGTGTTCTCCTTGTATTTGATCAAAGTTCCATAAAAAGCTAAGATACGTCCAAGCCGAGGTAAAATGAATGTAATAATGATGCTGAAAGTTGGGTATCTAAAATTCGAGTAAAGTTTTAAAATCGTCCCTAAGGTTTGGTCATTTATGCGATTTTCGTTCAAAAGGTATCACTTTTGCAATTGAACCATTGACGTTTTCAAATTGTTGCCATTGTCGCCCAAATCAGTAATTCTGTTAACTTTTAACATTAGCTCAAGGGGTATTTGGTCTTTTTATATAGTTATTTTAAAAGTGAAGTTAAAAAGCATTAATAATAATAATTATATTAATAAAAATAATAACACACCGCCCCTGCAAACTATTTCTTCCTGGCCCTCTCCGGCTCCGTCCTCCTTCGCTTTCGCCGGAAGCTTCTCAGCTATTACACTCACCACCGGTGCTCGTTCCTTGACCTCGTTTTTCAAACAAAACCGTCACGACACACCACTAGATCTAACAACCATGTGACCGGAGCCTTCGTTTATCGGGTGAATCTGAAAATCTTTTAGCCGGTAGATCCATAATGGTCAACGGACATGTAAATGTGTTGATTGAGTCATCATCATCTTGTTTATCTAGGGTTTTAATCGGATTGAAGATTGAGTGGTATATGATGTAATTGATGTTTTATCACTCTTGTTTGAGTTTTGGGGTTTCAATCAATCGAAGATTTGAGGGTTTCAGACAATGAGAATTAAGCGAGCAAGATGATGATGATGATGGTGCGGTGGTGGTGTTTAACGACGGTGGCCGGAGGTGGTGGTGGTGCCGTGGTGGTGTTATATGGTGGTTTCAAGCTGTCGATTTGCGGGTGAATAAGATTTTGGGTGTGTGAATACAGAGGATAACGTGGCTGATTCTCGGTGATGGTAGTTGTGGTTGTACCTTAAATAGGAACCACGGTGGTTCTTAATGCTGGAAAGGCGAGCAGGGGAAGTGGTTGCAGGTGGTAACCTTTAGGGCAGGAATGGTTTGGGATAAAAGAATATAAATTATAAATAAAATAATGTTCAAACTGAAGACAAAAATATCCTTGACTTAACGTTAAACAACTAACGAAGCTAACGATTTAGACGTAATTGGCAAGAAGTGTGAAACGTCAGGGGTCTAGCTGTACAAAAAAAACTATTTGGACGATAGTCGCATTTTTCGCCAAACCTTAGGGACGAATTTGGCACTTTACTCCTAAAATTCAGTTAAGTTAGTCTTAATTAGACGGTCCTATGTTACTAATGTTAGGTTTCCCGACCATCTTCTACAACACTAAGGCTCTTTGTTTTAAATAACGTTGTTATAGATTTTGGTTTAATTTCAGTTACCCTGATTTAGTTTTACCTTGTTATAAGGTTTTAACGAGTGAAAATAAACGTAGTAAAGAAAACAGATTGTATAATGTCAAGAATCAAAATGGAAAATGAATAAGAACTACCATACCGCTATAACAACAGCACATGTTATAAAGTCTCCCAACATAACTATGAACCAACTGTGACAAATTTGAGAATAATATTCAGTTGATCAAAGTTATTATTTCTAGATAAAAAGATATATATCTCAATTAAGATATATCTATTCTTCCTAACACAGTTGTCAATATCAATGACAATTGATAAAGTCGGTTTCCCTCCAAACCGATGAGTTTTTTTGAATGTTAAATTATTATCTTATTTTTAGATAGAGTTACATATTGTATTCATTCTCAAAATTGTTAGAATGAGAAAATCAATAGGTTGAATACTTCAGTCAAAAAAGCCAGCTTTTGCTAAACATACTATCTCGCAGTCGCCTCCTAAATTTTTCTGGTTATTCTTATTCTACTTATGACCAAGTCTACACCCCCCCCCCAACCCAACACCCACACTCACCAACCCCCCATCCTTTCCCTTCGAACAATACCCATCACAACACCTTCCTATACCTGTCTAGAAATCTTCACTAAACAATATCCATCTCGACATCCCCACCATTCAAACAATACTTACACTGGCTGCAAATCTTTAACAACCAGCCACCGTTTTCGTCACTCAGCCTCATCACACAACCGACCATCCCCAAAACAATGGTCATAAAAATCTCCCCAATAGACCCGTAAAGTGGGTTAGGCTCTAAGAACAAAAGAGATGAAGAGAAAGCGAACTTGAGACAATCTTTTGATTTTTTTTTATTCTTTTTCTCACACGAATATTACAATTTATAGAAAAAGAAAAACATAAAAAGAGGAAAAGATAAAAAAATAAGAAAACATAATTAAAGTATAGTAAGGAAACGATATAATAGATAAACTTAAATAATATATCAAACAAAAATAGTATAATATGATCATACCAATTTCCCGTCCCTTCAAAACGTTCTTGTCCTTAAGAACGGCCCAATTTCACCATGGTGGTCGCCTTTCGACTCTGTCGTCCGCATTCGGTGCAGTCCCAATGGCGCACGAAGGTGGTCGACACTTGCGTATTCTGGTGACTTTTGACTCAGTTATAACATGAAACCATGGTGGGGGCCACTCCCTTCTCCTAGCTTCACCTTCTAGTGATGATTCGGAGTTTCACTGGCATTGCCCACGCGGTGCGTTGGAAGGTTGGGAAAGGTTAGCAGTGATTTGGTGAGGGCGGCGATAGTAAGGGAGGAGGTAGTGAGGGAGTCAAACTATAACTTGGCTAAGGCAACTTGTTGGGTGGCAATTGATTTTTTCTTAACCAACAACCGATCGATTTTGTCGACCATGGCCATGATGAGGTCTTCACGCATTGAAGGAGGCGTGAGGACGATGAATGAAAGCACCAAATTGATAGAGACCTATCCGAGAAGGCCAATCTCTCATTAGACCCGTAGAGTGTATTAGTCTCCAAAAACAAGAGAGAAGAAGATAAACCGAAAATTTTCTAATTATTTTTCTTATTTTTTTTCAAACAAAGATTACAATTTATAGAAAAAGAAAGGCATAAAATAGTAAAAGATAAAAAAAAATAAGAAAACATAATTAATGTATAATAAGGAAACTAAATAATAGACAAACTTATTATATATTTTACTTAATTAATATAATAGGATCATTTCACCGGACCTCTCTCCCATTCCTCGATATGTTGCCCCATATCCCCCTTTATCTAGGAAAGAGTCAATATTGCTTTACCAAGGGTAATAAAATTGCATCATTCAATGCTCCCGTAAATTATATCGTCATGTGGTTATACTAACTTATCAACAAATGGTGCATACAAAACCATCATAAGTACAATTCTTGGCAGCGAGCAATGAAAACACCTCCAACCCCACTTAGCTTTTTGAAAGTGGCGTTTCTCATCACGTCACAGTTGACGTTAATGCTATATCTCTCTACAACCCTTATGATGGTACCGATGAGCTCATCATTGGTGATGGTTAGTCACTTACTATTCCTTATGTTGGCTCTATGACTCTTAAATTTCCAAATAATTTACATAATGTTTCCGTGCTCTTTCCATACCTTGCAACATCATTTTAATATCTCCTTAATGTGAGTGATGTGATAGTCCAATTATTTTCATTGAATTTTCTTATCAATGATTATTGTATCTCCTTAATGTGAGTAATGTGATAGTCCAATTCTTTTCATTGAACTTTGTTATCAATGATTACCGTACCAATATTCCCCTCCTACACTAGACAAGTAGTTGAGGAATCTATGAGTTCTACCCAACCTCACAACCTCAAGCTTTTCTTTTGAAATCATATATAGCCTTGCTTTGGCATCATCGTCTAAGCCGTTTCCTCAATTACCAATCATCATGATTCTTGAAATTCAGGTTGCATTAATAAAAGTCATAAATTTTTGTTCCCTTCTTCCACCGTTACTTCTAGCGCTCCCATAAATCTATTAGTTTCTGATGTACGGTCCTCACCTGCCACCTCATTTGATGGATTTAAACAAAATTATATATGTAGAGCACATTACGAAATATCTACCACTAAATACAGAGCCTACAAACAACATATCACAATACCAAGCAAGTTACACTCACGATCAAGCCATTTCTTTCATGGTTTCGGTTATGATCCCAAAAACAAGGATTTAACCGTAAAAATTCGTTTTTGACTCGTTTAACTCATTTCTTGGACCAAGATCCTTTGTATAACCCGTATACATCACTTGATCATGCAAGAATCGGTTTCATCTCGGGTTTTCACCCATTTTTCATTTGAAACCTCATTTTCTTGAAAGAAAACTTAAGAAAAGAAGATAAACACGATTACAACTCGGTTTTTACCTTGTGTTCTTGCTTGAAAACTCGGGTTTTTGATCAAAGGTTTGAGAGAGTTGAGTGTTTGATGAGTTGGGTGTGTGAAAAAAAAAAGAAAATGAAATGGTTTGTGTGTGTGTGTGTTCCGACCGGAGGTAATGAGGGGGTGGGGTGGGACCCACCTCTTCATTCTTGGCCACTCATTTGGATATCGGATATCCGGATAATGTTTTGGATAATCTGGTTCAGTTCGTTTCTCGGCTAAATGTTTAATTCGGCTTAAAACGAGGCTAAAACGGTCGTTTTTCGGCTAAAAATGAAATTTATATAAAACCACTTTAAAAAACTTAAACCATGACTTCCATTAACTTAAAATACCATGTTATTAATTATCGCGCATCTTTTTCGACTTGATCGATCATCTCTTGCTCGGTTTGGTATTAAAGGTTTCGTTTAACGTACCGACGTACTATTAAATCGAAATCCTTTTTCTGTGCTTTAATCCACTTATCCCGAAGCTTTAATACTTCGTAACATCTCTAAATATCATATATCCCGTCTATAATCGAACCCTCGATTCATTCGGGTTTCAATAACTATCGATCGTTTGATCGCATAATCAATACGGTGAATTATATATTCACGTACAATCAATACAATGACCCATGTATTCTCGTATAATTACCATGGTAACCCGTGTACCCGACATTGTATATGACGTAACTAACGTCTACCGGTTAGGGTATACCTGGTTTCGTCGGAATCGTTACATTCTCCCCCCGTTAAGAAATTTCGTCCCCGAAATTTTACACGCCCACTAACCCCTTCCGAGAGAAAAGTGGGGGGGGGGTTTCCTTCAGAATTCACCCTCGCGTTACCATGTATAATCTGGTCTTCGCTATGAATTCCACTTAATCTTAATTAATAACGCTTGGTATGTCCAAACTGTTTAGTTTTCCCGTCTACTATCTTTACGGAATTAATTATGATATCAAGCATGTCCTCTATGAGTACCTCTATTACTAGTAATCTCGTTGCCTCATCGCTTAGGCACTTTTCAATCCGTATACATGGCAAAACATCATGTATAGTACTTAGTCCCCGGAGTACTTTGATCGATAAACTAAATGACCTATCATGGAGATAGTTCTCATGGGGTCCAATATATTAAGAAGCTATTTTCAGTTTTGCCAAACCTCACATCACTTCTCTCTAAGGTGATGCCTTAAAATGCCTTGTCACCTCTATTTAGTGACAATGGTTTCCTTTGAACGTTGACATAAATTCTTTGCCAATCCTCGCTCTACTTTCAACTTCCCTTAAGCATTATAAATCCGATTGGTTGATTCTCGAATCAATCCAAATATTATGGCTTGAGTGACGCCCATTTTCGATTTAACAAATTGGTGATAATCACTTCACCCATAGAAAGCTTCAAGCTCTCAATGCTTTCTTCCCCGCCTTCCAATAATGGAAGTAGGATGACTATTTTGATCTGAGATAATTGAAAATGGCACTCCACGACGAGATACCATTTCACCATCAGGAATTTAGGCAAGAATTCATTGTGGTAATCGTCGTAGATTGGAATGAAATGCGAGGATTGGTTAATCGATCAGCAATTACCCAATTTTCCTCATGCCTTTGATATATCTTGGGAATTTGCATCCCGAAAACCAATGTAATTTATTCCCACTATCATTAGTGAATTTTTCTGTCATTGTGGTGTTCCCAAGGGTTTTCGGTGTGTAGACTTATCTTTCGCATAACTCAATATTCACCAACATACGTAACCATATCTTTCTCCAAACTCGACCATTAATAAAAATCCTTTCAGATATCCGTATTAACAATAATCAAATCCAATCCTGGATGTATGGATTATTTCAATCTATGCGCTTCGTCCATGATTAATTCACGAAGGTCATGGGGGGTCGGGATCCAAACCCGATCTTTGAAATAGAGAGTTTCGTCCACGCGCTGTCCGAAATTCCTTTCGTTGCCGTAAAGTTCCTCCTTTTCCAAATGTCCCTCTTTCAACGCCTCATATTTAGTTCTTTCTGATCGAATATGTGTTGCAAACTTTTATGATCGGTGAAGATGGTGCACTTTGTACTGTAGAGATAATGTCTCCACATTTAAGTGCATAGATAACCGCTCCCAGTTCTAAGTCGTGAGTAGTGTAATCTTACTCGTGTACTTTTAACTGTCGGGAAGTATAGGCTATGACCTTAATATACTGCGTCAACACGCATTCTAACCCTTTACGCGATGCGTCACAATACGTGACAAAACCATCGTCTCCATCGGGGAGACATAAAATCGATGCTTGACACAATTTTAATGGTTTCTATCTTAATTGGGTCTTTGTTAAATCCTGGTTGCTTCACAACATGACCAAGGGATTATGCCCTCTTTATTCAAACTCACATTTCGAAAACTTCGTGTATAGCTCATCTTGCTTTAATACTTCCACAATTTTCCTTAACCGTCGTTCGTGCTCTTCCTTACGTTGCAAATATATCAAAATATTATCAATGAATGCTATGACAAATTTGTCAAAATAAAGTTTACCGACTCGGTTCATGAGTTTCACGAATGCTGCCGGCGCATTGGTTATCCCGAAAGGCATAACTAAGAATTCATAATGGCCGTAGCGAGTCCGAAACGCTGTTGTTGCAACGTCCTCTTCTTGGATTTTTCATTTGGAGATAACTATATCTAAGATCAATTTTCTAAAAATAAATCACCCTTTGCAGTTGGTTAAACAGATCGTTTACTTCGAAGAAGTGAATACCTATTCATGATCGTCACTTTATTCAATTTTCCGTAATCAATACATATCCTAACACCTTCGTCCTTCATTTCTCAATAACACTGGTGCACCTCATGGTGACTAACTAGATCGTATAAAACCTTATCCAAAAATTCTTGCATTTCAGACGGTGCAAGTCGGTAGGGTGCTTTAGCAATAGGGCCAGCTTGAGGTATTAAATCGATTCTAAATTCGACCTGTCGGGTTGGCGGTAATCCAGGAAGTTCTTCTGGGAAAACTTGTGGAAATTCGCGTACCATAGGGATATCTTCTATATGTTTTCTTTTAAATACTTTGGCAATCGCGTTTGTTAAATACCCCACGTCTTCTTGTCGTAAATATTATAACATCTCAAGATGAGATTAGAGTGGTAACACAGTACCGTACACTTTTCTCTGTATTTAATCGCTTCATCGTCCGAAAGAGAGCTTCTAATCATCTTCTTTTCATATTTGATTTCATCTTCATGTTGAGTTAGCCAATCCATGTTAACTATTACGTCAAAACTTCTTAACTTTACTGGTCGTAGGTCAATAAGGAAAGGATTAATCGTTCAGAGTAATATGACAATTCCGAACAATTTAGTTAACCATTAGGGATTTACCGTTTGCGATTCTACCGTATGGGGTTCTATAGTTTCACTAATCGGTATCTTTCCAATTGATAGGAGGTTAGCAGGAACTAACTTCTATCGACGACCGTAAAAATATCGCTGAAGCCCATTGATTTAAAACTACAACGTACTTAATACCACCTTTGGATCATGACGTGCTTTATTCGAATTACTCACAAAAACACGGCTCCTTGCTTGATCCGAGGTTGATGCTCGTCATGAGGTTCGTCTTCCAACGACACCTTGGTTCAACTTTGGGCAAATTCTTTTGAAACTTTCTGTACTGCCACATTCATAGCAGGTACAACTGTTTGGCATAATTTGATTTCTTCGGATGGATTGTTATTGGAGTTGTTGGGTTCGGCGTGGTTGTACATGAATGGGTTGGGGTTGCCGGTTCTCATGGCTTCAGTTGGTTCTACGAATGGGGCATTACGTCCATCTTTACCATACCTGTGGCCTACTATCACCCGACATTCTTCTTTCTGCCGATACCTATATTTTCCACATTTAAGGAAGGACCCTTTATGCGGTTCATGTTTTCGCACCAGAACTAGTCTTAGTATAATTCTGGGTTGTAGGACATACCTACTTATTCGCAAGTCTATCTTGCTCTATACCTTTATCATTTCCCTTCTTTAACACTCGACGTTTCACCTAACGTCCTTCCATTCCGCTTCCCATAGAATCAAATATATCAATGCTGGCTTATGACACAACCCTTCCAAAGGTTGAATATTTTACAGGGTTGACTATACTCCCTATCGATGGAGTTAGCTCCCAATATAGCGCTCACTTCGCTTAATTTCAGGAGTAATTAGCCAAGTTACCAGACATGACAATTCATTCAAACGATTAGCGTGTTCTAAGTGATCAGCACACAACATTTCTATCTTTCATAGCTCATTTTCCAATCTCTAAGTTTAATTACTCGAATAAAAATGCTCTAGCACAAGAATTTTAAGTCCTGACCATATCATCTGAGTAATAATTTTCCAACTATAATTTTTGTACCATCGTGTTCCATCACGATACAACATAATCCACCAACATATCTGTAGCATATTTCACTACACAATATTCTAGACTCTTACCAATATCCTTAACCATTTCGATCTTTTCCATCCACTCGCTAATCTATTCCTCCCTTTATCATCAGTAAACTATTAATAATTTCCTTACCACAAACAACAAACATATCCTTCATACCGGATCTAATTCATTACGACTACTATTCATGTTTAGTTTATAACTAATACTTGTAGTTATATTAGCATTCGGTGTAACATTTTCACTCTTAGTAATTACATTAAGAGTTGAAATATTCATAATCATGTGATTGCTCGATCTATAATTCCGCGATCACATTTGCATCAACACTAGCAGTGAACAGTGATCGACATTCGGTATCATCATCTGCTATCTTTGAGCAATCAACTGAATCATATCAATCTCCATCATTGGAGTTACTATTTTTATGTCATTCTGCCGTACTCATCCCGTACGCAGTAATCAATACTAATCTCACCATATAACTCGTTACCAGCTCAATCATATCAGCAGGTACACATACACACCAAATATTATCACATATATTACACATACCGGCATCTAGTATATATGTCCCACAAATATAATAACATATGGACTTAACCTGACATCGGTTAACGTTTAAATATGTTTTATAACCCTTGTCACCAACTGACATATAGACCTTTCTCAACAAAGATCAATGTTTAATATGCTTGATTTCAATATCCTTTTGCATGTCAGCATAACCGATACATGCTCACCGTGAGCACCGAACGATTACGTACCACGGAGTTATAATATCCGTGTCTATTCGTATATCCGGCATACACAGTATACCTCCTACGAACGAACAACCAACTATGCCATAATGATTCCAACACTTCTTTGTGTATAGGTAATCATTCTATTCGAGCATACATGGGTGTAAACATCTAACGGATGTAAGGATAACATAGGAAGTTATTAGAATAGGCGGTACCGGTGTTGGTAGGGTATGGGATTTATCAATTTTTGGTTGGGAGTGACGGTTACTAGACATTTCTGGTTAATGTCAAACGGGAGATTTGATTTGGTACCATCATAACTATAACCCGATAAGTCCAACTTATCACCAACCGATGCTCTAGAAATTTCAGCATCCTCGGTACTTTTTATTATCACATCCCCCGGTTCCTTATCCGGGTCTTATTTCCCAATACTTGAACCCACAAGATATGCACACATATATATATATACACACATTAGCACATATAAATAATATTATATACTGTACACATATGTTGCCGTTTTTACCTATTAATGTACCCCGTGACATTCCCCTGAATTCCCTCGTGCGGACAAGTCTGTTATTATGTTCCGGACCATAATAACTCACTTGTCCATCCAAGTTCATCCAGACCTCGTCACTATAAATTATTAGTTGATATTCAGATCCTATAACACTTGAGCTACTGGTTATATTTTAGGTATCTTTTAAAGACATCCTAATTCTTTATAACCAATGGCTCTGATACCAAGTTCTGTAACACCCCGTAACCACAGCGGAAACGTAAACGGGATGCGACAGACACCTCTGATATCAACCACATTGTTTATAAAGAAAACCGAATGCATTAATATACTTCAAAATTACATTATCTCATCTTTCATTACCGTCTAGGTGATACACACATCATACAATACTTTTCATAATTCTATCTGCTATAACGTATCCTAACGTCCAGCACGCAAACCTTACACACATCAAGCACTTAGCACGTAATCAATCACTTTATCTTAGTTGTACCTGAAAAGCATGTGAGAAAACGGGTCAACTACGAATAGTTGGTGAGTTTCACAATTCGAGTAAACCATGATAAATCATTATCATAAAATAATATTATTATCGATGTAATTATGCTGAGCCCACAAGTGAGAACTCTGTTAATCCCAAAACATATCGATTAACCTCCTGGAACTCTGTTACCCCAGAATACTTCCAATAACCTCTGGGAACTCTGTTACCCCAGAAACACATTTAATAACCTCTGGGAACTCTGTTACCCCAGAATACTTCCAATAACCTCTGGGAACTCTGTTACCCCAGAAACACATTTAATAACCTCTGGGGACACTGTTAACCCAGAACACTTCCAATAACCTCTGGGAACTCTGTTACCCCAGAAACACATTTAATAACCTCTGGGGACACTGTTAACTCAGATCACTTCCAATAACCTCTGGGAGCTCTGTTACCCCAGAAACACATTTAATAACCTCTGGGGACACTGTTAACCCTGAACATTGTTTCGGGCCTTACAATATTAACACTCAAACAATTACCATTTTAATACATTACCGTACGATTCCCGTACAATAAACATTATATAAATACATTCATTTCCATGCGTTCAGCATGTACTTAATCATTTTGATAGAAACATGCTTTCCGCCCCGGGAAAATATTTAAAACAGTTCAGTAAAAGGGGCTCGTGAAAACTCACCTTAGTACATGCAAGCAGGTAACAACAATCATTATCACTTAACACGTCCAATCTGTAATATGATCCCTACGATCGTTATTATACAATTAATGTTTATATAAACTTTAACCTTATCAATCGGTACATCTGGGGACACTGTTAACCCAGTACTGTACCTGTTCCGGGGGCAATATTAACCCAGAAATACTTCTCCGGACTCAGATTGTGATGTCGTTTAGAGTTCCGTGGTCACAATTTCTATTAGTCGTTTTCTCGTTTTGCGTGCCTAGCACGAATATCCGTTTTATGTTTCAAAAATGAGTTTGGTCACACACGACCCGAAAATAGTGGTTATCTGATAATTTGATTTAAAATGTGAAATTATAGCTCGGTTTAGACGTCCTGATTGGCCGCGGGACTCCTTTCCGTCTTTGGCGTACCGGAAACCGTTAAAATCGGTTAAAATTACTCAAATCATCTGAATTATTTTCGGATGATTTATTTTTACTTGTTTAGCTCATTTATATGAAAATAGTTCATTTTTAGGGTTTTTGTACACCAGTCAGCTCGCTTAAGCGAACTTCACCGGTTTACGCGTTTTATTTTAAAAGTTTGATAATTAGCACAAATAATTATCCGTTTACTCTCGGATCTTGAAATTTTGCACAAATCACTTTTTAACAGTGGGGAATTTTATAAAAATATTTCCAGAATTAATTCTTATATTTAAATTTTATTTATCTATTTTTAAACACCATTTAAACACTAATTATGTCGTAAATACCAAACGATCTTAGAAAAATCCCAAATTTCTCCTGGATGTCCCCTGCCATCCACATAGTCCCCTGTAAATTTTCCAAAACCAAAATCTTCTTTTAAATGCCATTTTTACTAAAACCGAGCTAGAAATCCCTAGAACTCGTTTAACCGAATAGCCTACTTAGACTTCTCCAACGGACCTCAAATTTTGTGTGTGACTTATACATGATATGAAAAGCTTATCCACAATTTTCCAGAATTTTTCATGATATTTAACTAGTTTTCACCATTTTTGGCCAAAACCGAGCATTAAATTCTCCAAATATTCATCCTTCATCCAAAAATTACCAAAAATTTACAGAACTCATATTTCCATGTGTTTAACACCTCTGTAAAATTTCGTGACCTAACCATAAACGACCAACAATCTGTCCAAAAACACATACACCGACAAAAAACCGAATATGCCTTTCGTTTCCCGCCACTACAAGCTACAAACTCATCTTTCCGCCTTATCTACCACTAAATACAGAGCCTACAAACAACATATCACAATACCAAGCAAGTTACACTCACGATCAAGCCATTTCTTTCATGGTTTCGGTTATGATCCCAAAAACAAGGATTTAACCGTAAAAATTCGTTTTTGACTCGTTTAACTCATTTCTTGGACCAAGATCCTTTGTATAACCCGTATACATCACTTGATCATGAAAGAATCGGTTTCATCTCGGGTTTTCACCCATTTTTCATTTGAAACCTCATTTTCTTGAAAGAAAACTTAAGAAAAGAAGATAAACACGATTACAACTCGGTTTTTACCTTGTGTTCTTGCTTGAAAACTCGGGTTTTTGATCAAAGGTTTGAGAGAGTTGAGTGTTTGATGAGTTGGGTGTGTGAAAAAAAAAAGAAAATGAAATGGTTTGTGTGTGTGTGTGTTCCGACCGGAGGTAATGAGGGGGTGGGGTGGGACCCACCTCTTCATTCTTGGCCACTCATTTGGATATCGGATATCCGGATAATGTTTTGGATAATCTGGTTCAGTTCGTTTCTCGGTTAAATGTTTAATTTGGCTTAAAACGAGGCTAAAACGGTCGTTTTTCGGCTAAAAATGAAATTTATATAAAACCACTTTAAAAAACTTAAACCATGACTTCCATTAACTTAAAATACCATGTTATTAATTATCGCGCATCTTTTTCGGCTTGATCGATCATCTCTTGCTCGGTTTGGTATTAAAGGTTTCGTTTAACGTACCGACGTACTATTAAATCGAAATCCTTTTTCTGTGCTTTAATCCACTTATCCCAAAGCTTTAATACTTCGTAACATCTCTAAATATCATATATCCCGTCTATAATCGAACCCTCGATTCATTCGGGTTTAAATAACTATCGATCGTTTGATCGCATATTCAATACGGTGAATTATATATTCACGTACAATCAATACAATGACCCATGTATTCTCGTATAATTACCATGGTAACCCGTGTACCCGACATTGTATATGACGTAACTAACGTCTACCGGTTAGGGTATACCTGGTTTCGTCGGAATCGTTACATCTCATCTCACTTCAAGTGGAATAACTCATCTTACCTTACCAACACACACCCGAGCATAATGGCTATGTGGCAATGTTGAGCAACATCACCGTCACTTAGTCTAAATGGGCCTTACGCTTTTCTCACATGCCACAAAATTCCACAAAACCTTTGCCCATTTTCTTTTATTACCGCCACTTATTTCATGAACTGATTACCTACAACCACACTCCCAAATGACTTTTTTTTTTCTATCCTCTTTCGCACCACCGCTAACTATAATAAACTTCATAGTTGTGGATGTTTAGCCTATCCATATTTATATGCGTATAACTCCTACAAACTTCTATCTCGATATAAAACATCTCTCTTTCTAGGATACTCCTCTTCTCAAAGTTTATATCATCTCCTTGACCTTCCTTACAAATAAAGGTTATGCATCTTGCCATGCTCGACTTGTTAAAAATGTGCTTCCCTATGAAACTCCACCCAATACATATTCCCAATCTCCACTCTACCCAAACACTTTGTTACCATTAACCATCACCAGTTATCACATATCGACGTCCCATTTCGCATGTCCCATGTTCAGAGCTAGTTTCACCATCCTCACCTATTAGGTTACCCCAACACACTTCATCAACCACTATTCTCAACCCCAGTACCCACTATCATCAAACCTATCAACCAAACCAATCCTCATATTATCCGTCAATCTCATAAACCAAATCATAAATACCATAATATCCTAAACCTTTTACCATCACACTAGCATTATAACAACCCCAATGGCATAAAGCCACACAAGATGAGTTTGATACTCTCATGCGTAGTCATACATGGAAATTTGTTCCTCCCGACCCAGCACTCATTCTCATAGGTTGCAAATGGGTCTTTAGAACTAACTTCAAATCCAATGGCATGATGGAATGTCTTAAAGCTAGCCTAGTCACCAAGGATTTCTATCAACGCTTCTATTTGGACTACACCAAAAGATTTAGTCTCATTGACAAACCAACAACTTTTAAGTATTATTCTTTCTTTAGCCACATCCCACAAATGGTGTTTCGTCAACTTGACATCAATAATGCCTTTCTACAAGGTAAATTCGCTGAAACTGTCTATATGTTGTAACCACGCGACTTCGTTGTCCATTAACTTCCAACTCGCATTTTTAGGGTTTGCAAGGCAATTTATAGTCTTTTTCAAGCATAACGAGCTTTGTATGGGGAACTATAAACACACCTTCTTTCGATTCACTTCAAACCAACAATAGCTGATACATCTCTGTTCGTTAGATGAATAACATCATCTCCGATATTTCTCATATATGTTGATGACATAATAATCCCCAGCCACAACTCTTCTCTTGTCAACACCCTCATCATATGTGTTGGGCTACTGCTTATATGATTTGTACTTTATTTTAGGCTTACATTGTAAGCCAAGATCACATGGATCACTATGGGCTTTTGGGTAGTATTGGGCTTGTATTTAGTTCATATATAAACCTTGTATCTAGGTTAAGTGTAGACAAGCGTGAGCGAGGCAAACGATAGAGAGAAGTATTGGTTATTTGTAACCTATTGTGCTTAAGCACCTGACGTGAATATACATGTGTTTTGAAGCATCTTATTTTGTTCTTATTGTGTTTTACTTACATTACATTGAATCCACCCGTGTTAGATTCCGCCTAACTACGAGTATAGGTGATATCACATTGAAAGATCCATTCACGGGACTTACAATTGGTATTAGATCCTATTGACCTATTCTAGGCTCGGTTGTGATATCACAGATTCAAGGATTGTATGTTTTTGATTATCTTGGTAGCTGTGGTGTTTGTATTTCCGGTGAACTACTCATCGGAGAAGGAAAGAGGCTATTTGGGTTGAAGATTGACTTAATTTTGATTTAAATTCAAATCCCTTTTTATTTCGAGATTTAGTTTGTTACCAAACTTATCTGGTCAAAACTTCTTTGGGCATTCTCGGGCACATTGTTTTCGGGCAATTTTGATCGTTTTCGACCATATTTCTAGGTTCTCGATGGACTTTGCTAGTTCTTGGTCAACTTGAAGTGTTCTCTGTTGATGTTCTGAATTCTCGGTCAAAGCTTGTTGATCTCGCCCTGTTACTATGCATCTGGGCTGTTAAGTTGGGCCTTGGTATAACTAAACTTATAACTGGACTTTTGTTTTGGACCAGTACATTAGTTTTTCACTTAAAATAAACCAAGTAACCAATAATTCATCAAATGTTCCTCTGCATCAAGAATTAGACTCTATCATGGGAACTGCTACTCGTGTACCCTGTTTATTGTCTCATGAGAGGTTTTTCGACTTGAAGTTAGATTTGAAAAATATGTGAAGATTAATGATGCAAAGATTTGGAGGAGCATCGTTCGGGGTCCTGAAGCTATCACCTATCAACAAGAAAATTCTGAAGAGGTGGCTATGAAGCCTATCGAATTGTATGACGATGAAGATTTTGAAAAGATTGAAGAGGACGAAAAGGCTCTTTAGACCTTAACTATGGCACTTTCACCCGAAATTGCCTTCGGATTTAGAGAAATACAATCTATTAAGGCTTTATGGGAAGCCCTTATCGAAGTATATGAGGGAAATGAGGACTTGAGAAGAAGTCGACAAGACCTCCTATGACGAAAATTTAATATGTTCAATCATGTTCTGGGAGAGTCTTTGGAAACACAATTGCAGAGATTTATATCTTTGGTGACTGAAATGAAATCTGCAAACATAAACTTGACCGCTACAGAGGCAAATAATAAACTCACAAGACAACTTTTCAATGTTTAAAGCTTGTGACATCGATGACAGGCAGCGTGACATCGATGACAGGCAGCGTGACATCGATGACATTTCTGAGATTACAGGTCTGTCGAAGTTTGATGGGAATTCTGCTGCATCAAGGAAAATATGTCGAAGACTTGCTAAAAAAATTCGAATTCTAGGATTCTAAGAGCGGGTCAACCCCAATGGCAGAAAGTCCTCTTCTTTAATCTGATCCTGAAGGGAATCCCGTAGATCAAACATACTATCAGTCAATGATCAAATCCCTGATGCATCTCAACGCTAGTCGCCCCGAGATCATGTTTGTTGTCTGTCAATACGCCGTTTCCAGGCTAATCCTAAATTTTCTCTTTTAATTGCTGTTAAACGTATTTTTAGATATCTGAATGGGCAACCGAAGCTAGGTCTTCGGTATCCCAAAAACTCATATTTTGATTTATATGCTTTTGATGATAGCAATTATTATGGATATGACATTGATAGGAAGTCTACGTCTGCAGGATGTCAATTCTTGGGTGATTGACTTATTTCATGGCAGTGCAAGAAACAAAAAACGGTGTCCACATCCACTGCTGAGGCTGAGTATGCTGATGCGTCTGCAAGCTGCTCACAGACTATCTGGATGCAACATCAATTGCTGGATTACGGTTTGGAATTTCTTGATACTCCAATCTTTTGTGATAATGATGCTGCTATTACTATTGTTAAAAATAATGTTCAGCATTCAAAAACCAAGCACATTGACATCAAAATTCATTTTATTCGTGACTGTTACGACCGAAAATTAATTCATCTTGAGCAAGTTCACACTGATAATAATGTGGCGGACTTATTTACAAAATCGGTCGGAACAGCCAGATTTAATGTTCTTGTAGGGTTTCTTAAAATGCTTCTTTTCGATGATTGAGTGTTTTTGAGGTTAAATTTGTTCATAAAAGTTTTTTTTCTAGTAAAATGTTTGCATAAATTTAGTGGGAGAAAAATAAAAAAAATTTCAAAAAGAGTGTGTGTGTGTTCTTAAAAAAACATTTTACACTCTCGTTTAAAAATATGCCGGTCACTTAAGTTTGAAGGACATATACTTGTATATGTTTGCTCATGTTATCTACTTCTAGAAATATGGGATGACCATTCACATAAAGACAGAAAGTGACTGGGGCGATTGTGACGTGTTTCGTTTAATTCTGTCGCTTAAAATTATGTAGGTTACTAAAAGACATATATTTTTATATATGTTTGGTCATGTTATCTACTTGTAGACATACGGGATAGCCATTCACCTGAAAACTTAAAATGACTGGGGCGACTGAGTTTTAAAATTTTCTTCTATAACACATTGCGGGAAGTGATATGATTATTCAATTAAGAGCTTTTTAGAAGCTTAAAATATTTTCAAATGAAAATTGATCCAACCTTTGGAAAATGATAGTAAAATTACTTATATGTGCCTAACATGTGAAGTTACTAGGCTTAAAAGGCTTTTGAACAGTCATTAATTTGTATGGTAGATTTCCATGATGCGTAAAAGTTGAAGTGATATAAACTAAATCTACTAAACTTACTGTCGAGGGTCATTTTGAAGATGTGTGCGTGTCTCCGGATACATCTCTCCGAATGATAGGCAGAAAAGTAATTACCCAGTCATACACGAGCCCCTTAGTGTCTTGATCACCAAAAATATTGTGTTTCTAAGTTATATTATTTAAAAAATATATATGTTATTAATATTTGTTTTTCGAAAGCTTAGAGGGTTAAACCAGAACTCCAAGGGTGGGGCATTCAAATAAGTCATAAACACTCTGAATGTAAGGCATGTAAGTCCGGATGGCTTGTAAGTCCAACGTTCAACCTTGAAGATTAAAATTTTGGTTGTATTAAGAAAATCTTTTGATCAAGCACTAGGGGGTTGGAGTCAACTTGGGGTGATCTGGGGAAAGCCAAATATGCTTTGAGAAGAAATAGGAGGCATCATAGGTCCATGAGTGATGTACATCTAAGATTTATGCCTGATTGAACCTTTATTGTATCACTGATACAATGAAAATCACGCTAACTATCTTAATACCTGCTATCAACGTATCTCTCTATGTCGTAATAATGCTGGAAATTGAATCATTGTGAAAGCATCTTAATCAATATGATTTCATGTTCGGATCTTTTCTTAAAAGGCTGCTTCATTATAGAAACTGAAATCTGATCCCAAAATTTGCTAAATTACAAGAAGACCGGGTGATTAAATTTTTGTATCTTTATTCTTACTCTTGTCGCTATTTTTGTTATTTCTTATTCACTTTATTTTTACCGCTTACCTACTATTGTCGAAACGAATCCTATAAGAGATCTTTTATAAAAAATGGGTCAAGCCCATGATTGAGTTTATGAAAATCTGCTATGAGAAGACTGTGTTCTTGGCCCAGTCAGAGTGGGCTATATAGGGATTTGTGATGAAAATAGTAGTATTGATGGTATGGCCCAGAAATACTCGTGCAGGGTTTTCGGCCCAGACATGTAGTTTTGAATTTAAAAGTAGTGTGCATTATTGGTGTTATTATTTTGAATCTGAAATCCTCTAATCCTTTTAACCTCGAAAACCCTAAGCCTTTGATTCATACATCTTTGACTCTATCAAAGTTATACTTCATCATCCGAATTGTTGGGTACTAAAGGTATATGAAACCTTGAGAAAAATGTTCTTGGGTCATTGTTGAAACTTCTTTGGACGGAATGAATGTTTTGGTTTAGCTGATTCATTGGACTGTGATATTTAATTAGGATGCATGTTTGTAATGAATGAATATTGTGTGTGTTTGATGTGTTATGAGTTCTCTTGAAGTTGCAAGTTTCTCCGTTAATGGTGCTTTGATGGTTTTGGGAAGACGACACTAAATTCAAGGTAGAACCCAAGGGTTTTCAGGCCGAGATCTACGGAGATCTCGGGATCTTCGGGGTTGGTTGATCGTAAACTCTTGGTCGACCAGAGAACCCTGTGACCATCCGAGATCACAAGAATTCTCGATCAAGGTTTGATCGAGAACCATTCGGTTAACTGAAAACTCAAGTTCTTGGTTGTCCAGGGTCCCTCATGAACAGTATTGGACCGAATACTTCATACGTGGACCGAAAACTCATCTATTTGACAGAGAATTCAATCTTTAAGCTAAAAACTGCCTTAATCACATATAATTGACAAAGTTTTTTTCAAATAAGTGATCACATTATCTATACTTGTATTTTTAGTCCATGTTCTTTAACCAAGACTTTAAATGTAAATATATTCTACAAAATAAGTGATTATCCAATTAAATGAATACATTATTAACTTGACTCGTTTCTTGCAGTCATGGCTGATCAGACACCTCTGAAATTTGTTGATACACACAACATTGCTGGATTTGTATAATCCACCTATTATCCACAAAGGGTTCAAGTCAATGATCGTGGGGCCTAATACGTGTAGGATTTCTCACGCTTTATGAGATACTCTTATCATATGCAAGAAGATTGTGACTGAATTTTGGAATCATGCCTCTATTAATCAAAGAGGTGTTGTGGGATCTGTGGTGATTGAATCAACGATCCAAAAGAAGCCTATTATTATTTCAAAGGCTATTATTCGTGATGTTTTGGTGTTTGGTGATTAACCCGACTATCCAACAGAATACTCTACTGATGTTGTTGCTAAAATAGCTCTGAGAATGGGATATGAAGGATCCTACCCTACAGCCATCAAAAAGCTACTCCATCCATATAAAAGGTTCTTGATTCACACATTCTTCACGTGTGTCTCAGGACGAAAGGGGGGTTCTGATGAGATAAGCCACATTCAGATGTCGGTTGTGGTTGCTTTGATCATGGACTGGAACTACAATTATTCCAAGTTTGTGTTCGATGAAATGATAAGCAACCTCAAAGGAAATAAAAAGGAGATGGTATAGATGTACCTGAGGTTTCTACATATGATATTTGACTCTTACTATCCTGATCTCATCAAATCTATAGAGACGCTTGATCTGAAGGCCATGGGTCCCAGTACGTTTGGGTTGATGAAGAAGTCAAGAAAGGGGGCTAAAGTGGTCTACAAAGGACTTAATAAATTGGTTAATTTTGGAAGATTTGCTGAAACCGAGGTTGTCATTGCTAGTGCTAGTGTCTCAATTGCTGATGAACAGGTGACACCTGCTCCAAGGTTCACAGCTGCTTATGAGACGATTTCTGATGACGATGAGCGTGATAATTCTCCATCACAACACATGGAGATTGAGCATCACGAAGAACAATCAGTGACTACTGCTGATCAAATGAAAGAGTTTGAGGCATTTAAAGAAAATCTCCAGTCTACTGCATTGAAGCCTCCTCAATCAGTCACTGCGACACATGATGACATTGAAGAAGAACCAGCCACTGATCTCATTCCAAGAAAAAGGCGAAAGAAAGATCCGAGACCAAGAGTGCAGGTCACTGAAATTATACCAACCATCCACCCTACGGATTTTGAACCCACTACAATTGAAGCTCAAGTTGATCTAGGCCCGTCTACTGCTGATCAACAAACTCAAGAACAGACATTTGATGACATTTCACAAGAATTTGAGTTTGAAGAGCATATTAAGACTATCAACGAACCATTGAGATCGTCTGACCCGATTGGTCAACAGAGCTCAAGAACCGTTGACAAGATTGCTCATATCCTAGCTATGCAAGATAAATACTTACAAGACAAAGGAAAGGGAATTGCTCTTGAGGCTGAACCAGATGATGTACAATCCTTTCAACGAAGAGTGTTTGAACTTGAACAAGACTCGGTGGTGAAGGATGCGCGAATCCAAGAGCTTGAAGCTAGTATTACAGAGAAAGATACAAAGATACAAAATCTGATTCAGAAGTTTGGAGATGAATTTTAAAGTGGTAATGATTGTGGTGAGAGATGATGTGTGCGTGCGGGTTGGTTAAAATGTTTTAGAGATGGAATTTTAGCTTTTGCACAAGATCGTGTTTTAAAATTATAAAAGTGATTTCTACTAAGACTAAAACACACAAAGGCAAATGTACCTACCGTATATATAGAATAGAATTGGTAAGAACCAAGTATCTATCTGTGGACACAAATGTTTCTAATAAAGAATCTTCATCTTACTTCAATCGGAGAGTTTTAATCAATTTGCAATTGATATTTAGACTTTTTATAAAATAGAAATACTTATATATATATAATATGTAGGTGACAAGAGGAGAAATTCTAAATGAGAAATTCAATTATATGAAGGTTACCATCTAAGATCAAGAATCCACTCCATTCTTCTATGATGATTATTAAGTAAACATGTGATAAACTAGCCTTAATAATAAATTATAGAATAGCCCCTCATTTCTAGGTGAACATATTCTATGATATAAAGAAAGTAGCATGAGTATTTTCAAGTCCATCCTTTCTTAATCTCATACTACCACGAGAATGTCAATTTAAGTAGGCAAGTAGTTTGGTAAAGTAGAAAGATTAGGATTGACTTCGATTTTAGTTAACTCACAGAACCTCCCCTTGGATGATTTAATTAGATTATAATTACACATACCATTAACATATGATTTCTTTAACTAGCATGATAAGTTAAGCAATTGTGTTATCAATGTTATTTTAGAATTATCAAAACTAAAGAAATAGATCATAACTTATATCTCATCATTTCTAAGTACAATATAAGGATCCATGTTATATCTTGAATAAGTTATCAAGCTATTCTTTTTACCATTTCTAGTCTCCAAGAACATGAGTGAATCATGAATGATTATAAATCATCAACCTTGATGTATTGAGTTAAAGTGATAAAACATTTCTTCATCAAAGGATAATTGCAAAATAACCATGTACTTTACCAAACTAAATCACATGTTCAACATATTCATCAAATAAAACAAAGCTTCTTCGTAGAAATTATATGGCAAATGGAGTTTAGCTCATAATGAACATGGTTATGAACATCAAAAGGGATGAAGATAACAAACACATGATCAAACAATCTAACCAAATGTGGATGAATCTTCCCTCTTCAATGGTGATGGATGATGACGATGATGGATGATGATGATGATGACCTCCAAGCCTTCAAACTCTCCACAATAAGGTGCAATGTGGGTGTTTTTATAAGTGAAATTCGTACATAATGTTTTCTTCAAGCACACCAAATGAGTGCAACGTTTTCCTCTATTTATAGGCAGTCTGGAGGACCGGGCATGGCCCCGTGTAGGAGGAGGCACGCCCCTGAGCATAGGTGTCTAGTTGCATTTAACGTTCTGTCAGATAATACATGATGACTCACCACGGGGGCGTGCTTCAGGGGGCACCGCCCCGTGTTTCTGGTGATCTGTTATATATCTTTTGTCTTTTCGAAAAGGTGACCATGGTCCCGTGCTTGCTGGGGCACGGCCCCGTGTCCATCTGTCAAGTAATTTGTCTTTTTCTTGCAGATTTTTGTCTTTTCTTGCACAGGAAAGCACGGAGGCGTGTTTCAGTGTTTTCTTGGGTTTTGTTTGATTTTTCTTTTGCTTTTTGTTTGTTTCTTCATTTGAGGCTTGGGTTTACCTGAAAATACATTTTAACATGATCGGTAGCTATTTGAACTATATTATTTGATAGGAGTTGTAGTTTTTAGAGATTATTTGATGCTAAAAAGATGTATAAATTTATATACATCAAACATCCCCACACTTGAACCTTGCTTGTCTTCAAGCAAGCTACTTATACATATTCTCTAAAAATAGCAAGTTGGGACCATAGTTTAAACATCCCCATAAGAGTTCCAAGAAAATGGGAAAAAAATAAAAAACCTTATATCATAAGAATATAGGTAGTGATATATAAAAAAGGCGATTTGTTTTTATGAGCTTCTGCATATGCAAAACGTCACGTTCTCACAATATTCACTCACACTCGGTTTTATATCTGATCATACATGTGATGTATGCATGTAAAAACTCTTAACAAAAATGTAACATGTGATAAATAAGCTTGGAACAAGTTCAAATCTCCACCTTTGTGAAGGGTTTCTGTTTGAGATCGTCAATCCGATACACAGATCTCAGATCTGTTATATATATATATATAATTAACCTCTTACTTAGGATCTAGTTCATAATTACTCTTTTGTATGTTGTATATATGATATATTAGTTGTATGTTTGTATGTATGTGTATAATATTAATACTTAGATTAAAGCTTGAGAGTGAATCTGGGCAGAGGTTCGATAATTATGTCAAAAACTTAAATTAAACGATGGACAGAAGCCACTATATATAGAAGATGGATATAGTTCGTTATGCATTCCGTAACGAACTAACATCCACTTCGTTACATACATTAAAATCAAATAACCTTAACGAATCACCCCCTGATTCGTTAAACATCCTTAACGAATCAGGAGGGTTATTAACTTAAATCTAGTTCATTAAACATCCTTAACGAACCAGACTATACTTTAACAAACTACAGTAATAACTTAATAATTTATTACATAAATAAAACGATAAATACATAAACGATAGATACAAAGACTCGAGACGCAAAACCGTGTACTAACAGACACCCCCTCGGCTTGAGCTCTTTGTCTTTACTTTACTTGAAACGCTTTGACTGCCAATCTCTGCAACTATGAATTCCGTTCTCATAACATACACGCAAGACGCGTTGGAACTGTATAGCCTGGTCATAGTCTTCATTGCGCTCGAACAATATCTTATTCGTGTGTAGCACATCGTTGTCGGTCTCGGTTAAGTTAACAAGTCACATCGGATCAATGATCTTGATTAACTCGGTCTTCAAACCTTTGCCCAGGACAATGACGGCCTCGCTAGTTCGGTTATCGTAATACCAGCGGTTGAAAGACAGATGTATGTGTTGATTCAATGTCTTCATTGGTAACCGCTTCAAGGTCTTTGGCGGCTTAACCTTGAGGATCAACTTTCTCCAACCCGTCCTCGGATCAATTTCATTTATACGTTTTCGGGTTGGAACCTGAGGCTTGAGAAACTTGAAACCCGAGTTGACTTCGAACAACAATTATTGATGAAACCAATCAGCTATTCGGTCACCCCCTCGGTTGATAAATGGACGACACGAGAGGGTACGAACATCCCATCGTGGTAAAGTGAGAACATCCATTATCTTCTCATAATATTGAACCCCCTTTCCCATTTAACAATACATACTTTAAGATCGGAATCAAAATGAACAAGAAATGATATCACCTTGAACTTTTGACACGTTCTTGAATGAAGTCACTTGGTTTGCTTTGGCACGAGGAGCGGCTTCTTTCTTCTGCTCCTGATCTACATACCGATAAGCCTCAATAATTTTACTCACCATCTTATAGCTAAACCACTTTTCAATATCAGCATCGGTAGGGTTTTCAATTGGATCGAATCTCGTATCGACCACACATTTACCCTTTGATAACTTATCCAAGTTATCCGCAGCTGCTTTAAACGTTTACTCATTAAATACAGGAGCACCTTGATCAACATTTGTGTGTTGAAACAAGTCAGGATACTCCTCAGCTGTGACGTCTTCAACCTCGACCTCCTCATCTTCATAAATAAAATCCGTATTCATTTGAATAGTTGGATCATTCAAAATCTCCTCATCATTCTCTACTTCCACATCCGGCTCCGTCTCTAACACGATCACCTCATCGTCATTCAAACCAAGCAGTAGTGAAATCTGCTCTCGTGTAAGAGATTTTTTCACAAACTGCCCCTCTTCGATCTCATCCCTATTCACTACACTCCTGACCACCCCCGATCCATCCACAAAGATAACTGTATCAGCTTCAATCATCTCAATCGATTTAGTAGCAGTCGTATTATGATAAACAATGATCTACTTGTCTGAATCACCAACTCCACTAGTGCCTGCACCAGAGGAAGAACCATGAGATTGTTTTGGCTCATTTCCTCCAGCACCTGAAGCATCACGGTCTTCATCATCATTTTTCAACTTTTTCAAAGCATCGTCTTTACACGTGAGTTGCGAAATGAGATCCTCTTGTTTTTTCAGCTTCACCCCCTGAGACGTAACAATCTCACGAAGGGCTTTCGTTTCTTTTTGGCAGTATGAAACATATCCCATCAACTTCCTTTGATTTTCCAGCAACTGTTCTTAAGCTTGGCGATCAGCAGCCATATGATTTCCATAAAGATGAAGAAGGTTCAAAAGCATGTTTGTTTGCGATGTGCTGGCATATTATAAAGAGATGGATGAACTGGCTGAATTGGTCCCTGAGGTCGTGTAATCCTCATAAATGTAACATCACGAGGTTGAGGAGGCCTCATGAACGGTATTGGAGGAACAGTTGAGGAAATAACAGAAGGCCTTAGATCTCAGCTAATGCAGTTTGAGGAATCATACCAAGCTTGTCATAAGGAACCATCGTCATCGTCAGTGTAAGCTCCGGAGTGCTAGTAGTAAGCGGCACCGCCGGGCGTTGAGGAGTGGACGACCTTGGAGGATGAACTCCAAACAAAACGCCAGCCCCAGCTAACACACGTCGCTTTGATGAACCCTCAGTTGCCAACTCTTTACCCTTTCTCTTTCGTTGAGCTGCAATTGTAGCAGCTAACGCAGCTTCAACCACAGCTTGTTGTTCTAAAATAGCTGCACCACCATCACCACCATTACCACCGTCACCACCATCATTAACATCATCGTCACCATCATTTCCACCTGGTCCCTCCTCACGCTCAGAATCCGAATCGTCATGGATCCAGATTATCATTTTCGGGATATACATACTCTAGATTTATAATATGACCAATCAAACGTTTGGTTCGAGGCCTCTCCTTCCGATAAATCTTCATTCTTCGTACCATGTCGGCCGTCATGTGATCTAATTCCAACACGTCATCTACCAATGTTTGATCGATGAACAAATTTGGAATCAAGTCTTGAATGATTAACTGAAGAAAACGTGGATACATCACGAATTTCTTCTTCTGGAACTGTTTGCAGACACTGTTCTTTAAGGTGGTAGAAGATCATTTCTGAAAATTTAAACTTCTTGTTAAGAACAAGTGCCACAAAAGCCAACTACAACATGATACGGCATTCATCAAACCCTCCTTTACGTCCTCCCAAGCAATGGATCAACACATGTAGGAGATACTTGTAAGTAGGAAACAACCCATTCTTGTTGTACATATATTCTCTGATGTCACCTCCATAAAATACACGACGAAACAAGCCTTTGATCAATTTCTTGTCAAATTCACAAGGATGATCAATAGTATCTTCAAAACGAAGCACACGTCGGATTACTTCAATATCAACCTTGATCGGAATTTGGTTGATTGTGGCTTCAATGTGATTCTCCACTTCAACTTATCTTGCTGTACTCCAGAATTGAAGAACTATACTGAGACGAACATCAGGATTAGCAGTGATTGCATAGTGAATACGTGAACAACGAAGAAATTCCAATAACCCTCCAAAGATGTTTTCATCAGCAAAATTTAAACCAACAAAGGCACAAATATTGTGTTTCTTATCATAAGGAAGCACATGCAAATTTTGATGTTGTTGCTGTAGTTGTTGGTCAGCAATTGGTGGATCTTGGTCCATGTTATCAGCGATAAGTCTAAAATAAATGACATCAAGAATCAATAATATTCAATAATCATAAAAGTAAAAATTTGTAAAATGTTTAAAGTTATCACTTAAAAATTAATAAGAAAATTAATTTAATTCGAAAAATTAAATTTTAATATGTCATTCGTTAAATAATCAGGCTGATTCGTTACATAATCATCTGATTCGCTATCAAGTAAACTTTGACAAATAAGAAGTAGCGAATTACTATTGAAAGATAACGAATAACTAGTTCGTTATAATTTATCGAATACACATCTGATTCGTTAAAAAATGGATTCGCTATTCTAGTTCATGTGATTTACTTAACGAATTGGACACGAATGAGTTCCAATTCGCTAAGTATAACGAATGGCCAAAAATGGCTTAATCTTTGACTTCTCTGGTCAAGGTCAAAATTAACCAAGAACACCAAAAGTCAAATGTGCAAATCTGATATTGATTACCCCATAATCAACGATGGATATCCGAACAAATGACCATAAAGATCTCGGAAACTCATTGCGACTCAAATGGTATCGATTTAAGGGTCCAAAACATAGAATAAGCCAATCAAATTAGGGTTTAGACTAAGCATAGAAACCCGATAATTGACAGGTAAGAATTAACCCATCAATCAGTAGTCAAAACATGATTAAACGTCACCATGGATCTCGGAAATACATTCCGATGATAATGGTAACAGATTTATGGTCCATAACTTGTAATACAACCTATGGACTAAAGCTCAAATAAACCTCAAACACGGTAACAATATTAACATAATTACTGATGAAGGCCCAAGTATTGATGAATAAGCCATGTTATATTTGGAGGCCCATGATCGTGTCTCCAAAGGTAGCCCACGAAAACGGGCATAACTTGGCCCACGAAGCTCCGTTTCAGGCCTATTACCAGTCAAATCGAAGCTTGAGACGAGGAGCACAATGTGGCAAATGCCTACGGTGGTTTGGCCCCTACCCGAAGCCCAGAAACGACTCCTAAATAAAGTTTTCGGCCATTTTATGTTTTTTTGTCAGTTTTTATGTTTTTGTTTTTGGGTTTGTGTTTGGCCCTGGCCCATTTTAGGCCCATTTCGTATTTGAAACTCTATTTATATTATGTTGATGCAATCTGAAGACATAGACTTGAATTTTAATAATTATCAATTTTCTCTTCATTTTCCCTAAACCTTTGGGTGGGATTTGGGAGTTTCGAAGTTCATCATGGGTATTCTCCGAATCAACGTGATTCGATCTTCATTCTTATTTATACCGTTGTATCAATTACCCTATCCAAACTATGTGATTTTTGACGAAAATTACAAAGATATGATCGTCTATACCTTATAAACACAATGGTATAATTAGAATACCTAAAATCGATGATTAAGAATTCTGGAAAAAATTTGCCTGAGTAACAGTATAAGGGAAAAAGAAGAGTGAATAGTAGGACGATTCGTATGCACGCCGTCCTATATACACTAACATTGCACGATTCCCAAAGTAACGAATCAGATGATTCGTTAGATTAAAATAACACGTGTCATGAAGAATCAGATTTTAATTATTATCTAATTCGTTAACATATGGATAACGAATTAAAGTCATTCGTTATAGAGTGCAGAAGCGAATTAGGATAACGAATTAAACTTTAATTCGTTAGAATGACCTGATTCGTTATTCATAATTAATGAATGACTCTTTATTTAATTTTAAAATGGAAAAATTTAAATAAATGAATTAAAAAAATGAATTAAATAAAAATTAATAAATAAAAGAATTCATTAAGTAGCTCATTTAAATTAAAAGAATTACCGAGATCCCACACCTCGATAATCAAATACCTTAAAACGTTTCACGTTTTGAAACACTTAACTTAAAGAATTAAATAATATAATAATAAAAGCGCAAATTTTTTTTGTATTTTGAACTTTTGATTTAAAATATTTACACAAGAAATATCCGAAACAAAAAACATAGAATAGAATTTTTTTTTTTTTGTTTTTGTATGTTTTTTTTCCATAAACAGTACATATTTTTGGATTTTTGTTGAGGTTGAGCAGATAATCATATTGACTGAATTGCCCTTCTATCGCAGTTTTATATTTCAGCGATATTATGATTGGCGTTAAGTCGGTCATTGATATTGTTGTCCACTTAAATCTTATATCAAGTCTTCAAGCATTTTTGTGATATGATTAAGTATTCAATTATAGCACAGAATATCAGAAACTATCAGCCTCTAATCTCGGTTCAAGCTTAATTTGATTTTTGCCAAATCACCCCAACTTGACTTAAAACATTATAGTGTTGATCAAAATTTAGAGAATTTTATAACTTTTTGAGCAATGCATCAAGTTTCTTTTACTATGAGTGAGTATGCACGAGTCCATATGTCGGCTTACATACATTGTATCCCCTGTAGTCCGTTTCTTATTGTTAATGAGACGCGCCCAAGGGCGAAACAGATGTATGTCTAACAGCGGATTTTGATCAAGTCAGTAATTTGGATTGTACGAAGTACAGTAGTGATCAAGTTTAGTGACTTTGGGTTTGCTCTAAAAGCGAGTGAAATATTCATGCTTATGAATACCCAGATGATTAAGCCGCATAAAGACTCACAGTGTCCAGAATCCTAACGCTTGTTATTTGCTTTATTATATTTTTGAGTGATCAACAGCTATAAGGCTTGAGTATGACCGGTTATTACATTTCTGCCATCCTCACCGAGATTTTTGCTAGAGATTAACACATCTTTCAATTTGGCTTTTCTTTATGTTTATATCACATACTTTACTCTAAAACTTGTTTAAGACCTATCAATGCACCAATTATTAAGCACTCAGTCTTTTAAGCTTATTTCTTACTAGATTTAAGGTCAAGTAATCAATGTACTATCATTTTCTCTTTTTTCTTCAAAAACTCAAAATTTTGAGGAGCAGAAAACAAAATAAATTTAATCGCCCCAGTTAATTTAAGTCTATAGATTAATGGCTATCCTATCAAACTACAAGTAGATAACAGGACCAAAACATGCAAGCATGCTCTACAAACTTAAATAACCGATATAATTTTCAGCGAGATTATAAAGTAAAAATGCATAACGAACGCCCCAAATACTTTCAATTGTCAGGTAAATGGCTGTCCCGTATATATGCAAGAAATTATCAAGACCAAACATATACAATTATATGTCCTTTAAATATTAGTAATTGACATATTTTTCAGCGATACGTAAGCAAAAATATTTTTGGTTTTTCTCTTTACATACTTAAAACACAATCATTTTGTCTTTTTCGGATTTTTCTATACAAATGAGAAATTCACAATCTTTTTGATGTTTCAAAATTTCTTATAAATAAAACTAAAAATTTCACAATCTTTTTGAATTTTCAAATTTCAAGATGTTTTTGGATTTTTCAAATTTTGAAAACATAATGACATGAAAAACTAAAGACATGAAAACACACTATTTTTGATCTTTTAAATTTTTCAATGTTTTTGGATTTTATCTATACAAACGAAAATCACAATCTTTTTGTATTTTCCATTTTCACCCCCTAAAAACCAAAACCAAAATAAAAATTTAAAGTTAAAAATTAACATAAAAGAAAGATAGTTATTCTTGTTTTAGGATATCAGCAAGGGTCTTCAATCCATTTAAACCAAGCAAAAATTGAAAACAAGTTTTATCAAAGGCTTTGGTAAATAGATCGGTTTTCTGAAAATCAGTATGTACTTTCTCAAGGTCAATTAGTTTCTTTTCAAAGCAATCCCGTATAAAATGATATCGAATTTTGATATGTTTTGTTTTAGAATGTTGTACGGGATTCTTTGTGATAGATACGACAGCAGAGTTATCAATCAAAATAGGAGTAGTAAGAAACTTCAACCCGTAGTCCCGAAGATGTTGTTGAATCCACAAAACCTGGGAACAGCAACTCGAGGCTGCAACATACTCAGCTTTGGCAGTTGAAGTAGAGACCGTTGTCTGCTTCTTACGCTGCCAGGAAACAAGACGGTTTCCTAAGAATTAACACCCTGCTGTGGTTGATTTGAAGTTGATCTTGCAACCTCCATAGTCCGAGTCTGAATAAGGAGTAAGATTGAAAGTATCGTTCTTGGGGTACCACAACCCGATGTCTAGATTTCCCCTCATATACTAAAGAATTCGCTTGACCGCAGCTAGGTGAGTCACTCGTGGACTTGCTTTAAACCTAGCACAAAGACAAACAACAAACGTAATGTTGGGGCGAGAAGCCGTCAGATACATTATATAACCGATAATTACACGATAGAGGGTAGGATCAACGGTATCCTCCAATTCATCCGGTGATAAATTGTGACCCACGGGGAGAGGAGTTGAAGGGATTTTTCCGGCAGATATCTTGAATCGGCTCAAGACATCATTCACATACTTGGTCTGGTGAATAAAAATTCATGTCGTAGACTTGTGAACTTGCAACCCTAGAAAGAAATTCATCTCTCCCATAGAGCTCATCTCGAACTTCGTTTGCATCGACTTCTCGAATTCCTTACATAACATGTCGTTCGTAGACAGAAAGATAATGTCGTCGACATAAATCTGAACTAGGAGAAGATCATCACCAACAGTTTTATGAAATAAAGTGCAGTCGACAGTCCCTTACTTGAAGTCATTATTAGTCAGATGGTCGGCGAGCGTGCCATACCAAGCTCTCGGGGCTTGATGTAGACCATACAGGGCCTTTTTTAATCGGTAAACTCGGTCCGGATAATCAGGATCTTCAAAGTCAGGAGGCTGTATCAAAAACACTTCCTCATGAAGTTATCATTGAGAAAAGCACTTTTAACATCCATTTGATAGACCTTGATATTCTTATAAGCAGCATATGCCAGAAAGATTCGAATAGACTCTAATCTTGCAACTGGAGCATATACTTCAGTGTAATCAATACCCACTTGCTGATGAAAACCTTGCACCACTAATCTTTCTTTGGTCCTTATGATCACCCCACGATCATCTTTCTTACATTTAAATACCCACTTAGTCGGAATAGCTTTCTTGACTCTATCAGGTTTGTCGATAAGATACCAAACACCCAAACGTGCAAATTGCTGTAATTCTTCTTGCATGGCTTCTACCCAAGAAGGATCTTGAAGAGCCATACGAGGAGTCGTTGGCTCAACTTGGGATAGAAAGCAGATGAATTTGGCAACATTTACAATTCCAGAGGAGTGTAAATCTGCATAAGCACACAATACATTATTCTCACTTGATGAAGCAATTTGATGACGTGTTTCGACACCCACATCAAGTTCTCCAATGATGTTTTCCTATGAATGATAACCATGAATCCGAAGAGTGGGATTCACAGAAACAACAACATTTTCAAATAAATTAGTGTAATGTTCACCCAGCTCGTGAGATGAAACATCACTATCTAGTTCAATAACTTGATCAATAACTAGAGTATCATCAGATGAAGTAGATGCATTGTCAAAGAGAACTGGAGAAGCATTATCAAGATCTTCGGTTGGAGCATCGATTGGAACTTCAACATCATTAGAACTTGAAAATCTTGGAATTACCAGTTGTTCTTCAAAGTAAGCACGAACTAAATCTTCATCAGGTTGATAAGTTGTTGGAGTAAAAAAATTAAATAAGACATCATAGTCAAACATCAAGTCGGGACCTTTCCCTTGAGGAAGTGTGGTGTAATTTTGACAGTCCACATGGTACCATTCCTCGACACAACCAGACGTGAAGTTAAATACTCGTTTCTTAGGAGAAGCATAACCTAAGAAATACCCTTCAATGGCTTTTTCATCAAACTTTTCCGCATCCTTTTTCAACATTGTATAAGGACACCTAAACGGTTCCAACTATTTTAAATTAGGTTTACGATTATTCAATAGCTCATAACTTGTCTTCTTGAGTCGCTTAACAGTAAGAACCCGATTGAGTGTATAACACGCCGTATTCATCGCTTCATTCCAAAATTGGACATGAAGCTTTGAATCAGCAAGCATAGTTCTAGCATCTTCAATCAAAGTTCTGTTCTTTCGTTCAGCTACACCGTTTTGTTGTGGTACGTATGGGGCACTGTATTCACGATGAATTCAATACCATTGTCACTTCGAATTCTCCTCACTTTTTGTTTGTATAGTGATTCGATCTTAGTGATTAAATTTTGAACAAGAACCGATGTTTGATCTTTCGAACTCATAAATAAGACTCATGAGTATCGTGAATAATCATCAGTAACTACCAGGAAATACCAGTCTCCAGAAATACTCGCATGATTTACTGGATCGAAAAGATCCATATGAAGTCGCTCAAGAGGAGTATCAATGGAATTTAATAACTTAGAAGGATGCACCTTTTTCTTCTGCTTGCCCTTTTTGCAAGCAATACAGTAATCGGATAATTTAAAGTTCTTCAGAGACACACCTTCAACTAGGTCATTTTCCATTAGATAGTTCATCTTACGAACATGAATGTGACCCATTCTACGATGCCATAGAATAGAGTCTTTCTCTGTTGCTTTCGAGACAAAACATGTTTCGATAGATGTTGATACTTTAGAACTCATGTTTAAGACATAAATATCATTCGATCGAGGTGATATCATGATAACCATGTCCTCGGGAATCACATACCCCGGTTTCAAAATCAGACACTATTTATCTGTAAATATTGTAGTGTATTGCTTGTCACAGATTTGCGACACACTCAATAAGTTATGGTCTACCTTGTAACAATAGTTAACTTTCTCAAAAGTAATATGCCAATTTGAAACATCACCTTCTTGTGTAATCATACCCCCAGAATTGCCAGAAAACGCCACATAACCCCCTTGAATATTTCTTACATTTGTTAAGAGGTTGAGATTCCCAGAAATATGACGAGAGCATCCACTATCCATAATCCATTTTTCACCAGAAATGGTCTTGGATGTACCCTACACACAAACGAAAATGATTAGTTCCAAAAGGCAGCCCAGGCCTCAGTCTTGGACACCTTTTGGTTTTCTTGGGAAACGTTAAACTTAGCTGAATTCAACTGTTGTTCAGAAACTTGAGAATAAGTTACAGGCTTCTTAGACTTTCGTCTTAAATAAGCAGCTTGAACTACAGATGAGTTCACATTTTTACATAACGCTTCAGTTGGAATAAACTTTGGTTTAACCGAACCATGAGTTGCATTCACATGAACAACTTTTCGAGGATTCTCGTTTACGAACATAATGTGAGTATCATCATCATACGACACAGGTCATTTCAGAATCTTTTCTATCAAAGGAACTGGTTTTGATTGATCTTTGACAAATGGGTGAAGATTCTGAGAACTCTTCTGACCACAGTTTCTCACCACATGTCCTTGTTGACCGCAAAGGAAACAGCTTCGCATGTCCACATGTTTGTGTTGATAATTGGCAGTAACATATGACACAGAAGGTTGATGATGACTCACGTTCTTTGTAAAACTCTTAACTAAATAATCAGATAACTCAGATTTCTTTTTCAAATAAAAATTTAAGTTAGAACAATTTGAGAAACTTTTCAAAGTATATGTTCCAGTTGACTTTATAAATTGTACTTTCTTAGCATGTTTTAAAACTTGCTTAGCTTTAGTCAAAGGATCAGATGAAACTGATGTTTTAGCTTGAGCATACCGACGTTCAAGATCTTGAATCTTGAAAGTTTCATTGTGAAATACACTCTCTATCAGTTCATGTTTAATGATACTTATTGGAATGTCATTCTCTTTAAACATCGTGTCTGTCCCCTTCATTTTAAATACTCTACCAGCAGATGACTTGGAAACATTTGGATTGATGAAACGCATCAAATCCTCATCAGAAATTTTGGGTTTTTCTTGTTTCTTAGCTCTCACTGATTTGATCTTAACATGATTATCTTGTTTCTCTTGAGTTGTGTGCGAACCATACACAGCCTCCTCAAATTCATGAGGTTCACACAGTATGTGATTAGAACTTGGAATGTTCTTGTTCTTGTTCTTGTTCTTGTTATAATTTAAGGTTCAAACACATCCTCAATGATGACTTTGTCAACATTTTCAACAAAGACTTTGTTGCTTTGAACATGAGGTTTTTGAATTGTAGGTTAGGCTTTAACAGTTTCAGGTTTAACTAGTTTTGCTTTTTCAGAAATCACAGATTCTTTGACAATCACATCCTCTTCCTTTCTAGCAAAAGGATTTGGTTTGTAATCATTCTGAAAGGGTGGAGGAATTTCGACAAAACCTATTCCTTTCTTTGAATCTTTTTGCTTACTTGAGACTTCAATAATCTCATTTAATAAAAATGAAGAGTTTCTGAATTTTCCCAATTTGTTCTTTAACTCCAAAACCTCATTTTCAAGCTCGGTTATCTTTGTTCTATGTTTCAAGATATCTTGAAACTTTTGATCATTGATAGTCATTTTAACCAATAACTCAGCCTTAAGATCATGATTACTTATGGTTAAGGCCTCAATTTTCTCTCTTGGATTCATTTGAGAGGTTAAGGATTGCCTATAATTGTCCTTTAAAGAAACAATCTCTTTTAGCAAATTATCATTTTGAAGTTTTAAGGAGTCTATCTTGGACTTGTTTATTTCACATTCGGCACATGAAACATTAACAGAAAATTTAGAAGTAGAAGTACTAACCTCATTTTGCTTAGCCATGTAAGCCGACGTGGTTGAATCACTGATTTTAGCCATACATGCGAAAGTGGTTGGAAACTTTTCACTCGAATCATCTGAATCAGACTCAGTATCAGCATCCGAAGATAACTCACTCCCACTTTCATTTGATCCAAACATTACCAAATTTGCTTGATTGTCATGACACAGCAATCGTTGTGACCAGTCATCGCCATCTAAGCTGACAACATTGTTTGAGATCTAGAAGACGACGGTTTGTTTCCAGAAGATTTTCCCGCGTCACTTCCATTTTTACCAGAAGTATTCTGATCTTGCTTTCTTGGACCAGTGTACTCCTTCTTTGGCTTATCACATTCTTTTGCAAAATGCCCAAACTCTTGACAATTGTAGCACTTGACCTTTAATTATCAAACCCCAATTTCTTGTTCAAAGATGGAAGATCTTTACCCGTTCTTTTCATAAACGTTTTCACTTTCCTGACTATCATAGCCATATTCCACTTTAGGTCCATAAGTTCTAGATCATTGGGATCAATTTGATCATAATATTCATCGGTCAAATCACTCGTTGCAATCTTGCTACTAACCAAATTTTCGTATGAAGACATAAAGGCAGACAAAAAGGAAAAATTTTGTTCAGCCGCCCTCATGTTTACGTTTCTTTGAGACGAGAATTGGTTTAGTGGGTGATGAAGTTCCAGATCCTCCAGATGAACCAGAAACACCAGATAATCCAGTATTTCCAACTGTGTAGAAACAAGCACGTGGATCGCTATACATAGTTGTTGCATTCTCACTTGCATTTTATGTGAGAAATGCAGTGATAGGTGAAATGGTTGAACTTAATGGCATAATCCCACCATAAAATGCAGGATCTTGACTACCTTTTGAAGAATTTTGACATTTAAGATCATATTCTCGTGCCTCGATCTTTTGCATAAATTCCAATGCAGTCAAATCTTCATTGTTGAAATAATTATTCTCTTTCAGAACCATCAATAAAGTCGAGTAAGAACTTGGTAATGCACTTTTAATGGTATCAATTTTATCAATCTCAGAAGTTTCTAATCTCATCTTATCCATCTCAGCTATCAAATGATTGAATCTTGTTGTCATTTCTTCAACAGTCTCACCCTTAAGTAGGTTAAAGTTTCTGAATTGAAAATTGAGCATAACCTTTTTGCTTTCAGCGGTGTTACCCATACTTCTCATACGAATATGTTGGAATAATGAAGCACAAATATTTATACACCCTACTTGGTGAAAGATGTTTTCAGGTAAAGCCATAGTAAGAGTAGAATAAGCCTTTGTTTCAATTTCCAATGCTTTCTTCTCTTCAACCAAAATATTGTGAGATTGCTTTAGGTGTAAAACCAATAGTCTCTCCCCCAATCATTGGAACGGTGTAAACCTCATCCAAGAAATAAGAACAATCAGGGTGAACTGACCCTAGATGAGCACGGAAATGAGGTTCCCATTTAATAAAGTCACTAAATTTCATCAAACGTGGACACTTTGAATTGAACCGATCTCGATATCCAGTTGTAACATTGGTTGCATTAACTTATTTTGGGAAGCTAGTGCATACATACCAGCCATATTTGCTAAATAACAAAGTTTTCAAACTCTAAGGGTTAAAATTGAAAATTTAATTAACGAATTGTGAACAGTAATAACGAACTATGAACAGTAGTAACTAACTGTGAACAGTAATTGACGAATCACACCTTAACGAAGTTAAGATTAATCAGGTAACGAATCAGAAATGATTTTAATGAATCAGAACTGATTTTAACGAAATTTGTCCACGAATTAATTAACGAAACACCATGGTTTTTTTTAACGAATCACTAAGTGTATGCTTAGCGAATTAAGTAGCGAATCAGCTACAGTTGATGACGAATCAACCTATAGAGAATAGGTAGTTACAACGGTTGTAACAAACCTCTGACAACAAATTCCGCATGGCAAAATTTGTTTTAAAACAATTACAGAGGTAAGACACGTGTCACACGAACTAGTTGACACGAATTATAATACTTTGGGAATTAGTTCACGAATCTGCTAATAAGCTTAAAGAATTAGCCAAAATGTTAACGAATTACACTGAAAGGTTAATGAATTAGGATGAATCTTCAAATCTTCAAACCTTCAAACACATATTTTTCAAGATTTCTGGAAAACGTATGAACACAAACCCAGAAACCAAATCTGTAATACTCAATCAATATCACAACAACTCGTCCAAATAACCTATCGAATTACTCGGAACCACAACGTGAACCCGAATCAACAACTCTCGTAACCAATTAATACATATCTCGAATCCCATTGCATCAAAACTATACCCTGTTTTGACCAACAACAGATCCAGACCAACAATTTATGCAAAGTCAATCCAATTTCCAATTCCCGATCACAACAACTTCCCAATACCTTAACAATCTCAAATCCAATCCAAACAATCCATTACTTATCCAATTCACTCTGAATTCAATCAACACAAAAAGTCTGTTTCAATCGAACTCAGATCCAAATTCAAAAACACTTCAAAACTAAACAAAATTTCAATTCCAACTTACAGAACCTTAACATAAACACACACAGATCTAATCCAGATCAGTCCATAACACGTCCAATTCACACTCAATTTGAACCAAAATCAAACTGAACAGAAACTTAACATAAAGACTATTAATTATCAATCTAATAAAATCAATTAACATCCAAATCAAGCGTAAATGAACACCCAAATCTCTGATACCACTTGTTTGAACTCGTTAATCCGATACACAGATCTCAGATATGTTATATATATATAATTAACCTCTTACTTAGGATCTAGTTCATAATTACTCCTGATTGTATGTTGTATATATGATATATTAGTTGTATGTATGTATGTGTATAATATTAATACTTAGATTGAAGCTTGAGAGTGAATCTGGGCAGAGGTTCGATAATTATCTCAAAATCTTAAATTAAACTGTGGACAGAAGCCACTATATATAGAAGATGGATCTAGTTCGTTACACATTCCGTAACGAACTAGCATCCACTTCGTTACATACATTAAAATCCAATAACCTTAACGAATCACCCCCTGATTCGTTAAACATCCTTAACGAATCAGGAGGGATACTAACTTAGATCTAGTTCGTTAAACATCCTTAACGAACTAGACTATACTTTAACGAACTACAGTAATAACTTAATAATTTATTACATAAATAAAACGATAAATACATAAACGATAGATACAAAGACTCGAGACACAAAACTGTGTACTAACAGTTTCATAAATCACAAGGTAATATGGGTTGGTTTTGGTTGAGTAGGGATTTGATGTTTTGTGATGGTTTAAGGGTTTAGGTTAATGATGGTGAGGATGGTAAATACAACTTCTGTTGATTGTCCGGAGCCTTAAGATGTCTTCAATGGTTAGCTCCTTTCTCCCGATTGCTGATGATTTTTTTTCATAGTCTTAGTGACTCTTTTAAGGTCAGATCGTCAAGACCAGTTTTGTCAAGGATGTTGATCGGTTATTCCTCAATCCTTCTTTGAACATAGCTCCCAACTATAATGGATCATTTGGCTTTGAGCCTAATAGCCCCCACCCTCAATAGTTCGATATATTCATGTTGAGACTGAGTTTGACTTTTCTACATCTTCCTTCGTGGGACAAGTTTCCGCATCCTAAGCATCGTTTGTATCTTATTACCCTTTTTTTCATTGCGCTTTTGGAAACTCCACAGAATGGTGGCCTTTTTTCTTCATGGCGCACTTCTTCCTCACCTCCTTGCTAAAGAGAAAGATTCTCTCCCTAAGTTCTGGAGGCAACCTAGGTTTTATGAAATGTATGCAGCAAAGGAAATTAAAATCGAAAGAATGCATTTCCAGTCCTTTAGGGTCTGCCGGTAAAAGACCGGTGTTTTTTTTACTGGTGAGAGGAATAAAGTATTAAGGTTTTGGGTATTGTGTTGTAATTTGGAGAATGGTTTGAGGGATTGTGATAATATTACCTTCTTCTTTATTCAACACTTTGTGCGGTCTTGATATGAATATATGAGACAAGTTCTAAATCACACGAAAAATATGACTCACTCAAAGCTTCCGAAATAATATTTATATTGCATGAGGTTTATCTCATGGTAACGGAGGGATCGGTTATAAACGCCATATTTTGCATAAATTTATTCTCAATATTACAAAACTTGTTTTTACCTTTTTCACTTTTTTGGTTCTAGTAGATTTTAGTTAGTTATTTGCAAAAAAAATTCTTGGATTTTCTTTTGGTTTTGTCATAAAAATAATCTTTGTTTGCTGCAAAAATTTGTTATTAGAGAAAATTAGTTGAGCAAGCAATTGGTCAAGTAATTCCCCTCCCCACACTTGAATCTCGTATTGTCCTCAATGTGAAAAGATTCATCAAAATTTTCATAATAAGATTCATATGAAGTATGGTAGGTAAAATGGAAAGGAACTTCCCTACGGGCTAACGAAATTTCGACAAAGCGTCCCCTGTTTTTCTTTTGTGTTTCCTATAGTGTACCTAAATAATAAAACCTGCACACAACTAACAAACAACCAAAGCATAATACTACTGAAAATTGGGTATGAAACCATCCATACCCTGCCCACACGGGCTAAATAAGTCTGTCGTCAAATGTCTCGGCACCCCCGGCCATAATAAATAGTAAACAAACCAACAACCAAACAGAAATTGTCTTAAACAAGCATTAATAATAATGTCAAATAAGTACTACCACCCATGCCCATGCCCATATTCAGACCTACCATCGTCGATGCTCTTCTGTTGCCCTAGTGCTCCGAGTCAAATGGTCCCCACTATCGATCCATGCGCTCACCCAACCGATAAATCTCCTGTTCGTCTCTGCGTTCTCTGTGGCACGCTGTGCATCAGATGCATCAATCTCACTTGATAACATGTCAAAAGAAGCGGTGGTGTGAGTTTGGAATTGGTCAATGAGCCTGTATAGTCCCTCGAAAGAGTACTGGCTATGATATAACGAGCTGGGGCCGGAACCTGATGATGATGGGTCACCCTGCTGAGAGTAAGTAGGTCTGACATGGCTGTGATCCGGCCCTCCTTTCTGGTATGTCCCGGATGGTCATCTTAGCGGGGTCCTCAGGATCCCAAATCTTGTTGAGGGCATCCTGAAACCTCCATTGTTCTAGGTTTCTGCTAATTTGCTGGACCATCTGCTGTAGGTTCCCAGCCGGATCTACACGAGATATCTCGTTCTACGTAGGTGCGGAATCCCTACGTAAGACGTTACGAGCGTAGAAGACAAAACGATTAAACACGTTACAATAAACACAAACACGTTATATTGCAACCGTAAACACGTGATACAAAGATCACCAAATACAGACTCTCTCTAACTCGTTCTCTGAATAATGAACTCGTTGAATTAATTATATTCTAAGCCGTAACCTAGGACATATATATCACGACAACTTCGCCTGGCATGTTCAGGCGAAGTTGTCCTTAACTTCGTTTGTCTAACAAGTTCGCCCATATCAGCGAACTTGTTAGCAACTTCGCTTTCATACAAACTCAAATCCAAATGACTCGATTACAGACACTAGACACTGAACTACTGACATCATGTACCAACAGACTCCCCCTTGGCAGTAGCTTCATCTCTTTGTCTTCAAGCATGTGTCTTGTAATCTTCAACGACCTTGCATCTTCATCTTCAAGCATGAACTCCTTCGCGTACATAAACTGATACAATTCTTTGATATTTCTTCGCTTCGTCTTTCCAAGCAGGAATATAAAAGATTTTCTTCTCATTCAGCACCTGCAGATCAGCTTGCGACAAGTTCACTAGATGCATCGGATCATAAACTCTTAGCAGCTCTTGTTCATCTTCGTCTTCCATCACTGCTTCAGCTGTTTCACAATCTACATACCACCACTTTAGATCTTTGATCACATCCTTGGGCGTCTGTTTCATCGGCACTTCTTTAAGGCACCGGATCGGCTTATACTTCATAATCATCCAAGGTTTACCATCTGCTCTCAATCCACGATCTTTGTCTTCGATAAGTTTTCCCTTTTGTGGTTTCAACAGCTCAAACCTCTTCTCTTTTATACTTTCCTTCCAAACAATCTTCCCAATAACTCTAGCCATATTATCATCACTCGGTTTATCAATCCCAATCTGGCTAAGTCTTTCACTTCACATTCTGGCAGTGTATTCAACGATCTTAAAAGTCTTTTGAAGTACTGAACACCATCATACCTCTTAATAACAAAGAGCCTCAACTGCTCATCGTATATCCAGCAAATAATCCCTTTCTCGCTTCAGCATAGCCTCTAATGTTGTAACTCTTCTTAAACATTGTAGGGACGGCTGGTTTCTTCGTTTTTACAAACCATTGAGCATAGCCTTCTTTCCATCTAGGCTGCTCTTCCCATTCCATCTCATCACTTCCAATCTGTTGACTCATATCTGCCTTATCTACTTCTGGTATCTCATGCTCCACATTCTCTTCTACTATCTCTCCCTCTTCAATATCATTATCAATCACTATCTCTGCACCAATCTTCTCTATCTCATCCACCGGTAATACATCATCATCACCTATAAAGTCATCATCCATCTCCTCAACCTCCACTACCACCACATCATCATCACCAGCTGCAGTTGTCGACTCCCCCTGAGTTGTGGAAGTCCCAAGAGCTTGATCAGTTCTTGGCAACTCACCACCTGCATCTTTCGACGCATTGGGATCATCGTCTCTATCATTTCGTCTCTTGGTCCTCAACTCATCGCCTTTACAGCTCGTCTCCCCTGAGATGCCAAGAACTCCTTCAGAGCATCTATGATTATTCCATGTTCTACCAGCAGGGACGACTGCATCTGATTCTCTGCAACTAGGCGTTGAATAGCCTGGGTCTGGATAAGATTTATCCTTGATTGTTCTGCCACGACCCGTTCAAGTGCTGCTATTCGATCTGAGTCTGATAAGGTTGCATCGAAATCAAACCTTAGATGTGATATATCTTGAGTGTACTAAGGAGGGATTTCCGATGTAACCGGGACCTCAGAAGTAGGCAAAGACGTAACCGCAGGTGGTATCGTCACCGATAACCCTGCAGTGGCCACAACAGTCGACTCAATAAAGTGTGCCACGACCTCCGTTGGAGTAACAGTCGGCGGCGGCAACGAAACGATTTCCGGAGTCGGTAGTTGGAATGAAGTTGGTGGGAGGCCAAAGGCAGATGAGGTAGCCACCACGGGAACATCCGTAGCGCTTGGCCTTGTAACCTGTAATGTTGAGGGAACCATTGTCATACCGGATAGTGCGGGTGGGGTGAAACGTACCACCCTCGAGCTCTCACCGGCTCCAGAACCTGCACCTATCCGTTCCCTTCTTGATCTGCGTATTAACTGTTGTACCTCTTCCTCGTAATCTGACTCGCTATCATCATCAGTTCTCTTTCTTTTCCCATGAGTCCGTTCATGTGTTACTAAAATCCTTCTTGCCTCATCAGAACCAGCCACCGTAGCAGCTGTCCTAGTAACATTCACTGTCGACACCTCTCAACCGAGACTTGCACATACTCCTCTGGATCAACCCTCTCCATGTCAAAAAATCCTTGACCACCAAACTCTGCGTCAAGGTCAACGTTCTCCTCCGGTGACACAACAGGAGCAGCAGGTATAGCTTGAGGTGCTCCTGCCTGTTGTGGTACCGGGTCCCGAAACTCGTCCCCTCGAGCAGGCACATACCCTGGGTTGATTAAGTACCCAAACAGTGGAGTATGGCGAGGACGGAGCTCAGGTTTGCTCCTCGCACTCGAAGATCTACATTGGGCGAATATCCGTTTATTCACACTTTCAACGTATCTGATCGGACGGCGCTGAGGTAGCGTTGGAGCAACATGATTCACGATCATTTGTAGGAATCTTGGATACATGATGAATCTCTCACGCGCCATCGCCCTTCTCTGACGATCAATCTCATAGAAGACCATCTGACTAAAGCTGTATTGCTTGTTGTAAGTCAGAGCAGTCATCGCCGACTGCATGGTCGCGCCCATGCCATCAGTTCCTGCCTTTCTCCCTGACATGCATACTATCATGACATGCATGAGAAAGCGCCACTGGTCAAGTAAAAACCCTTTCCTTCTCTGAGTATCTCTCAAGGGACCAGAGTATCCCATCCTCAAAAACGCTCCATCACGGAAAGGAGCCACAAACTCTGTCGGGTCATCCCTCGTCTCATCTCCAAATCGTAAAGCCGCCCGGATCTGTTCGGAAGAGAACTGAACAATCTGATTGTTGACTGTTGCGCGCACACCGGGGGCTCGACTCTACAGTCATATTCCACGGTCTGCCAAAAATCCTCAATGTTGGGCAAGGATATCGGCAGTGTTGTAGTGATCACGTGGAATATACGCGAGCGTAACAAGAATGTGATGATTTCGCGAAAATCATCAACTCCGCTCGCCTCCGGGTCTAATGTGATATACATGTTGTGACCCGGGAAGAACTGTCTCTGGTTATCACCACCGTCATCTCCGCCTGCACCACCTACAGCAGCCATATCTGCATCAAACAGACTAAGTTAGATACACGTCAATGCAAATCACAAGTTCGCCTGTTACCATGAGCGAAGTTGTGATTTATTCTGTATAGAGAAGTTAGAGGTGGGGCGAAGTTGGGAACAACTTCGCCTCAACTTGAACTTCGTCTGTTAACTGTTAAGTAAAAAGGTCCAGGCGAAGTTAATGATAACTTCGCCTAACCACAACATCGCCTCATAAACTGTTTCAAAAACTATTATCAGGCGAACTTAAACCTCAGGCGAAGTTACGGATAACTTCGCCTAAACTGTAACTTCGCCGAATTCGAATCGGCAACAGTTAGGTTTATCAAACGACGTGTAGATGATGAAATTGGAGATCGAGGACTCCGTAACACATGATTTTATGAAGTTTTAGACGTTCAGGTATATTACAAACACGTAATAACAAGTTTGAAATCGGGTGTTTAAGGTTTCGAAAGACGAGGTCGATAATCGAGTCGAAACGACCGATGATTAACCTCAAAAACATTGATATTAGAACCCTACACACCTTTAATCGGATTAGAATCTGAAAAGAGAACACAGATTGATCGATGAAATATGATCGATTAGAGTAACGATAAGTTCGCCGGTTGACAAGAAAGTTAAGTTCGCTGGTTTTTGAAATAATGATACTGTTTGACCTTAAAACTTCTTTATATAGGGTCAAAATTTGACAGGCGAAGTTATGGATAACTTCGCCTATTGCAGGCGAAGTTATGGATAAGTTCGCCTATATATGAAAATTTTCAAAACAAACCCCTATAATTTGAACAATTTGCAATTAAGTTTTAAAACAACCTTTATAGAATTAAATGATACGATTAAGACCAAGTAACCAAGTATAAAATCAAACAACTACATAAGCAGAAAAATTTTAAAAATAAAATACACGGGATCAAATTTCAGTCTCGATAGGGACTACCATGTTTTAGAAAAGATCCGAACAGGAATCATACTAACTACGTGACTGTCACACAGATCCGTGTTCAGCTTTATTATGACATAAAGAAACAGGTTGTAAGCAGGTAAATAACCTAGAATGGTTTTCATCGTTTCTGTGATACGGGTTAGTTTCAATTAAGCTCAAAATTTTAAATGGGCAACAACTCAGAGATTATGATACCTCCTATCTATTCTCAAAGCGTATTTGGCTTTCCCAAAGTCACCCCGAGTTGACCTCGACCCGTAGTGTCTGATTAAATAGTAACTACTCTTCGATCTTTAGACTCTTCTTCCCGTACTCTTTCTTACACCTTGATTGAGAAGTATAAATATTATGAACTCTAGAATGTCTCAAAATTTTTTTTTTTTTTTTTTTTTTTAAGTATTTACACAACTTCAGATAAATTACTGCAAGTCCCGAATCTGGATCACTGCAGTTTCTTGACACGCTATCTTCACGTGAATCAGAACACTCACGGGCTCGTGTATGACTGGGTAATCGCTTTTCTGCCTATCATTCGGAAAGATATATATGGAGACATGCACAACTCATAAGAAGTTTCCACATAAAATCGAGTAGATTTAGTTAGTATCACTTCACCATAAAAAGCTACCATGACATACAATGACTGTTCTAAAGTCTTTTAGGCTTTATAACATCACTAGTTAAGCACACAGAATCAGTATATCTATCACTTTCCAAGGTTAGATCAATTTTCTGTTAAACATAGTAAAGGTACTTCTTACGAAGTAGTAGACTTGAAAAATAATTTCATCTCCCGAAAAATTTTTATTTTTTTTTTTTTTAACTTCAATCGCCCCGATCAAATTGAAGTTTTCAGGTAAACGGCTGTCCCGAAGATCCAATAGATCAGCTGGACCGACCACATACAAGTATGTGTCCTTCTAACTAAGTATGATCGACTAATTTTCAGCGAAAGAATGAAAACACATCATAAACCGCCCCGGTCACTTTCAGTCATCTGGTTAATGGCTATCCTCATATTCTACAAGTAGAAATGAGGACCAAACATATCCGAAGACATGTCCTTCAAACTGAGGCAACCGACATACTTCTAACCGATAGTTACGTTTTTTTTTATTATTATTTTTTTTAAACACAAACATAAAGCATGGTTAGTTGGGATTGATCATCCCATTCAGCTCAACAAGGTTTTGAAATCTAGTTTTGTCAAACGCTTTCGTAAACAAGTCAGCGAAATTATCTAGCGTATCAACCTTTTCGAGCTCAATCAGTTTCTTCTCAGCACAATCCCGTATAAAATGATGACGTATGTCAATGTGTTTAGTTTTACTGTGCTTAACGGGATTGTTAGTTACTGAGATAGCAGCAGTGTTATCAATGCAAATAGGATTAACAGTAAAATTCAGACCATAATCGCGCAACTGTTGTTGAATCCAAAGAACCTGGGAGCAGCAGTTAGATGTTGTCATGTATTCTGCTTCACAGGTTGAAATGGCGACTGAGGTCTGCTTCTTGCATTGCCATGACACTAATCTGCCACCAAGAAACTGACATCCACCTGTTGTAGACTTCCGACTCTGATTGCACCCTCCATAATCAGAATCTGTGTAGGCGACCAACTCCAAGTCTCCTCCTTTTGTGTACCACAGCCCCAGCTTAGGTTTGCCTTTGAGATACCGTAGAATCCTCTTCGCACCCTTCAAGTGAGATTCCTTTGGGTTTGCCTGAAAGCGAGCACAAAGACAAACTGCAAACATTATATCAGGCCTAGAAACAGCTAAGTACATTAAAGAACCTATTATAGCCCGATATTGGGTTGGGTCCACGTCTGCATCGTTGTCTGACTCAGCACCCAATTTGTGGTTGACGCAGACTGGAGTATCGTATAGAGTGCTGTCCTCCATCTTGAAACGTTTGAGAACATCATGGACATACTTCGTCTGATGAATGAACATACCATCTTTCTTCTGATCAACCTGCAGTCCTAAAAAGAAAGTTAGTTCACCCATAGCACTCATTTCAAATCTCTTCTTCATGACGGCCTCAAACTCTTGACACATGGCGACCTTTGATGCAGCAAAGATAATGTCGTCCGCGTAGACTTGCACCAGTAGAAAGTCGTTCCCTTTTCTCTTGAAGAATAATGTGCTATCAATCTTACCTCTTTCAAACTCATTCTCAAGCAAGTAGTCGGATAACGTTAAGTACCAGGCACGAGGTGCCTGATGTAGTCCATACAGTGCTTTATTTAGCTTGTACACGTGATCGAGAAAGTCAGGGTCAGGAAAACCAGGAGGTTGCTCAACGTACACAACCTCATCGACTTTACCATTTAGGAACGCACTCTTCACATCTAACTGAAAAACCTTCATCTCCTTATGAGCAGCAAATGCCTAAAAACAGCCGAATGGCTTCCAATCTTGCCACAGGAGCAACCACCTCATTGTAATCAATCCCCTGTTGCTGATTAAAGCCTTTAACAACCAGCCTAGCCTTGTTCCTGATAACAATCCCTTTCTCATCTCTCTTGCATTTGAAGACCCATTTTGTGCCAATCGCATGCACATTCCTTGGTTTTGCAACCAAGTTCCATACCTCCATCTTCTTAAACTGGGCTAATTCTTCTTGCATGGCTTCGACCCACGAGCTGTCCTTGAGAGCCATTTGATAGTTCTTTGGTTCAATCTGGCTGATAAAGCAGGTGTACAAGCATTCATTGATTATGCCTGATTCTTTAATGCTTGTGTAAACACAGGTGTGCTCATTCAAGCTTTGTCTTGTTTGTACACCATCGGACAGATCACCTATCACATTTTCCAGAGGATGATTTTTGTGAATTCTTGTAGTCGGAACCGAACTGACATTCAGATTATCTTCCAAGTTCGAAGATAGCTCATCAATGGGTGAATGATGTTGAGAGTGAAACGGATTGATGAATTCCTCTTCAGTTGAGGCAGCAGGGGTATTGACAGCATTTGACGAGGAAGGCTGACATTCATCATACTGTGGTCGTTGCACCAAAGTGTCTTCCTCATCGCATATCATCTTCGTAGCAATTCTTTCCTCAGCTTCTGCAAAATTCAAATAAGTCATGTTAAAAGATTTAAAAAGTCTATCATAGTCGAAAACCGCGGCGGGTCCCGTGCTTGGTTTTGGTGATTTGTAACTTGTGATATCAGTGTTACACACCACCTCAACCTTGCTGGTCGATGTATTAAAGACCCGTCTGTTGGGAGTCCCAACAACGTATCCGACTAAGATTCCTTCGTCGGCTACTTCACCAAATTTAGAATTGGTCTTTAATATCGAACACGGTGACCCGAATGGTTCAAGACCACTCAAGTTGGGCTTTCTCCCATGTATAAGTTCATAACATGTTTTATTTAATCTTTTAACAGTTAACACTCTATTAAGGATATAACAGGCTGTTGCAACAGCTTCAGCCCAGAACACCACAGGAAGTTGCGAATCAGCCAGCATGGTTCTGGCTCCTTCAATTAAAGTTCTGTTCTTCCTCTCAGCCACTCCATTTTGTTGCGGTGTATACGGAGCGCTGTACTGGTGTTCAATCCCCTTCTGTAAGCAGAAGATCTCCATCTCATAGTTCTTGAACTCAGTCCCATTGTCACTTCTGATGTACTTAACCCTTTTTCCCATGATATTCTCAACCTTGGTAATCAAATTCTTTACCATCTGAACAGTTTCATCCTTTGACTTCAGGAAATATACCCAGGAATATCGAGAGAAATCATCAGTGATCACCAAGCAGTAAGATGTTCCTCCTAGACTTTTTACATTCACTGGACCGAAGAGATCCATGTGAAGTAGTTCTAGGGAACTGACTATAGAATTAATCTTCTTGGTGTGATGGGATTTCTTGTGTTGCTTTCCCTTCTTGCATGATAAGCATTGGTCTTCGAAGTTGAAATTATTCAAGGGAACACCCAACACCAACCCATTCTTGACAATGTAGTTCATCTTCCGAAGATGAATATGCCCCATCATCCTATGCCATAATTCGGACTCCGATTCAGTCGCTTTCGACAAAAGACACGATTCTTCCGTGGCCATTTCAGTCGACCTCATGTCCATGATATACGTATTCTTCTCTCTTGGAGCCCTCATAACAATCCAATCCTCGGGTATCTTAAAACCAGGATGCAACACAATCGCCTCATTCTTGGTGAAATGCATGGTGTAATCCTTGTCACAGATCTGCGAAACACTCAGCAGATTGTGCTTCAATTGTTCAACAAAGTTCACTTTCTCTGAAATCATCTTTCCATTCGTCACAGTCCCAATTCCTGTGATCCTTCCACCGCTCTCTCCAGCGAAACTCACTCTTCCTCCTTGAACAGGTTTCCATTCGTGTAACAAATTCTTGTTACCCGTCATGTGCCGGGAACAGCCGCTATCCACAACCCATAGATTGTTTGCAGCCCTGTTCAACTGTTCCTGCACGATTAAAGCAGAGAGTTAAAATCTGGGGACCCAAGACCTCTTGGTCTTGGTTCGATACATCCCGTACCTTGGCTGTCCAAAGTTAGCATCAGAATAATTTCTGTAAGTCCTGAGTGGATACCTTCTTGGAGATTGACTATGAGGCCATCCAAACCGTCGTGAATTAAATGAATTATTACTTATGGTTTGGTTGTTAGCAGTGAAAAACTGAGATCTATTTCTTTGAAAACCTGAATTAGACCAATTTCTAAATTTTGATGGATTTTCATTTTTTCCATTATATTGATTACTGTTTCTTTTCTCAGATTTTGAAGGCCTCACACCTCTGAATTTCTGCTTCAGAGGGCAATCAGCAATTAGGTGTCCTAATCGATTACATCTGAAACAACTCCTGTGTTCAATTTTCTTTTCCATAGTTGTTTTAGATGTTGAGGCTGTATTACTGCCCGTTTGTCTCACATAAGGTGGGACATACGGGTTTAGTGGAGATTTCTTTTCAGTTGTTTTATGCTTCTCCCCACTTTTTGGTAACACTGCCTCTTGTTTTGTCTCACTCGACTCGGAAGACTTGTCCGAGTTAGATGAGACAGGACTAGGCACAGAAATTTTCACATTAGAAACAGGCTTACTCGTTTCACCTTTACTAACTTCTGGATCTTTAATAGTTACCTTAACCGGAACTGTCTGACTATAATCAACATCAACATATTTCTGATTACTAGGATCATAAGTGTAATTATGATTGTAAGGTGGTGGAACTTCATGATAACCAATTCCTCCCCTTTTAACTGGGGAACCTTGATCACTAACGAGGTGATCAAGTATAGCGGTGGAATTTCTGAATTTCTCAAGTTTCCTGTTTAGTTCCACCACTCTCACCTGATGATCAGCTATCTGTTTATCCCTTTCAGCTATTAGTTTGGTTTTTTCTTCTAACACTTCATAGCTCAGATCAATTACTTTAATTTTTTCAGCTAGATTTGCTTTTAGACTTCTAATATCTTTTTCACTAGCTTTTATTTTTACTTTATAACTATTTTCTCTAGCTTTAGTGAAATGATGTTCTTCTTTTAAGGTTTTAAATTGAGCATCCAAACTAACAAACTGATCAGTTATAGTTGTCAATTGTTCAGACAGATTTTCACACTTAGTGCAAGGGAGTTTAGTACTTACCTTAGTGAGCTGATCTTTCACATCTGCCATACAAGCTTCATTTTGATCCTCTGCCATGTAAGCTTCACTTTCGCTAGTCACTTCCTCAGTATCTGCAGTTTTGATATTCGCCACATTTGCCTGTTCGAACACTTCTTCAACGTGCAGATTCCAGTTATATTCCCCATTCTGTCTGGAAATCATGGCTCTATTATCATTACCACCCCCATTCTGGTGTGTCGACCTGTTCTGACTACGTTCAACTCTCTCATTTGTGCACTCCTTCGCAAAGTGGCCATTCTGCTGACAGTTGTAACAGCGCACCTTTGACTTGTCAAAACCCGGTCTCTCACCAACAAACTTCCTTCCTGTCTTCTTCATAAACCTCTTAACCCTTCTCACAATCATCGCCATCTGCCACTGCAGATCCATCTCTTCCAAATCATCAGCATCGATCTGATCATAATCTTCATCCAAAGTCGCAGGATCAACAATCTTACCCTGAATGTAATTTTCATACGAAGCAATGAAGGATGCATAGAGAGCAAACTACTGTTCAGCAGATTTAACACTCATGGGCATCCTTGAGTAGTTGTTGTTCGAAACACTTGGGGTAAAACTACTCTTGGTTGCTTGAGGGTTAGAAGCATTTGATCCTCCAGCTACAAAGCATACATCACCATTCATGTTGAGAGATACATGACCTTCAGGTGTTGAGTTAGCGCCCGACTCTCCCTTTGAGTAGTAAGCAGACGAATCAGACTTCGAACTTGAACTTGTATTAACCTTGGCACCATACATTCCTGGATCTTGAACCTGATCAGTAGGTGTCACTTTTCGAACCATGTTTAGTTTAAAAGTTCGTAGCTTGTTTACTGTCATTTCCAAATCATAGTCGGCAAAGTCTTTGTCTTCTCTCATCAACACGGTGTACATCTCCCATTTCGGTGGGAGAGCATCAAGAAGCTTTTCAACAATCTCATCTTCTTTGTAAGTAATCGAATAATTGCTGAGTTCTGTCATCAGATGATAATATTTAGTGATGATATCATCAAGTGATTCATTCTTCAGATACTTGAAGACCGAGAACTGGGTTTTAAGTAGTTTAATCTTTGAAGCACGGATTCCCACATTACCCTCAAAACGGTTTTCAAGCGCTTCCCAAAGCTCTCTAGCAGTTTTTTACTTTCTGAAAGTGTGCAGAATCTCTTGTGGAAGAGCCATTGTAATTGCTGCATGAGCTTTGCTTTCGGCCTCATACATTTTCTTCTCTTCTTCTTCCATCTCTTTGTATTTCTTTATCTGATCACGACCCTCATACTCAGCAGTAGGTGGAATGTAACCATCTTGTATGCATACCCACATCTTAACATCTTGGTACTTGACATATTGTTCAAAACGATCTTTCCACGCTACATAATCTGTTTTCTTAAGCATCTTCGGTGCCTTTGTAGCCGAACCCGCTTCCACTTCCATCTTAACTAGTTCCGTAATGTTGATTGAAGACATCTTTCACGAAACACACAGAAACCCGAAAAATAAAAATTTTATTTTTAACAGTACTGTAGGCGAAGTTGTGGATAACTTCGCTTAAGTCTGAACTTCGCTGATTCTAAACTTCGCTTTCTTTTTAAATTCGTCTGTTTGGCGAAGTTGTAGATAACTTCGCTTAAGGTAAGCGAACTTGTGAAGTAGGCGAAGTTGTGAGTAACTTCGCTTGAGATAAGCGAACTTGAGAAGGTAGGCGAAGTTGTGGATAACTTCGCTTAACCTTATATCTTCGCTGAAACCCTACGAACAGTGACGGCAACTTCGCCTGATGAACACGATGAATATGCAGGTTTGATTTCTGGACTTTACGAGGTTTGTGAAGGTGTTATGGGTTGTTTATGATTGTAGGAGGTGAGTAGGACACAAAAACTCAGAAAACTCGTCCCGCGAATAGTCGAACGGAACGATTTCTACACCCGCGTGATAATCCCGTACCACACAATCGAGCAAAAGCTCTGATACCAATTGTAGGTTCCCAGCCGGATCTACACGAGATATCTCGTTCTACGTAGGTGCGGAATCCCTACGTAAGACGTTACGAGCGTAGAAGACAAAACGATTAAACACGTTACAATAAACACAAACACGTTATATTGCAACCGTAAACACGTGATACAAAGATCACCAAATACAGACTCTCTCTAACTCGTTCTCTGAATAATGAACTCGTTGAATTAATTATATTCTAAGCCGTAACCTAGGACATATATATCACGACAACTTCGCCTGGCATGTTCAGGCGAAGTTGTCCTTAACTTCGCTTGTCTAACAAGTTCTCCCATATCAGCGAACTTGTTAGCAACTTCGCTTACATACAAACTCAAATCCAAACGACTCGATTACAGACACTAGACACTGAACTACTGACATCATGTACCAACATCTGCATCCTTATATAAAGGTTGAGTCGAGTGTAATTAGGCTTGGGCTGCGTCTTCCTTCCCTGTCTGCACCAGAAATTCCTTGGTCGGTTCAGTTACTGATTTTCACCTTTGTCTGAGAACACGCGCCCATGGCCCTTTAACGAGATTCATGTGCCTTACCAATTGGTTTACATGTTCCGATGTCTCGGTACATGCGTATAAGTTCGGCTATGGGTGGTAACGGTAGTTCAAGTATTCTAATCTTTGTCTTGCAAGTTTATCTCGTGGCGTGTTCTCGGGAAAATCCAAGAAAGCATGGTCGTCATCCCCATATTTAGTCATCTGCGTTTTTAGAACAAGATTAGGCTGGAAATCATGACATTTAACTGAAATTGTGGAACAGAGAGCAAAGCACGGCCACGTGTCTCATAAGGCACGACCCTATGCTTCTCTGTTCTTGGCAGTTTTGACCATTGAGACCAATTTTTACTTTTGGTTGACCTGCAGTCGACCACAGGGTGTGTTTCTCAAAAACACGGCCCGTGCTTTTAATTCGATTGTTACAAATGTTAAGATTCGAACTTCCATGTCAACACAGTTCTTAAGAAATATCATTCGAGTGTGATTTTTATGTTATGGGTTGTCCAATACCCGAACCCGAACAAACTCTTTCAAATTTAAGTATCAATTGGTTCAAATATATCCATCAAACCAAAACCCTAGACTTAAACAATTAAACATCCTATTTTCTGGGTTTTGACCCTATTCAACAACAATCAGTATGCATTTCGCACTTGAGGTCCAACTAAGACCTAAAATGATGAATTAGAACTTATAGAATCATCAAATTAACATACCTTTTGCTTGGAATCGAAGGTTTGAGGCAAAGATTGGAAATATTGGTGTTGGTTCACTGGTTTTCGGATAGAGGTGAAGTAGGTTTTTAGGGTTATGATATGAGGAAGTTGGTATTTTATTTAAAAATCCGTAACTGCACTGTAGGTTGAGGCACGGCCCCGTGCTGCATGTACTAGTCAGTTTCTTTTTGTTTTAATTGTTTATTTAACGAGCTGGTTTGTTTTTAATTAATTTTCTTTGAAGATTAAGGTTAAAAACATAAAGTCTTAAGAAATTTCATTAATCTTCTAAGCATTACACCAAAAATACAATAGCATGAACTGAGACACATAAAACTAACTTAAACGAGAACAACTCTTAAGGAAACAAGACAATGCTTATTCTACTTGAGACTACTAACGACCACCATTCCCGAACAGGTCTTGATGTGTGGCGGTGCTCTCTTGGCTTCCAAGAGCTCAAAAAGCTTTTTGTCTAGCTTTCCGATTTCTCGGCTAAGGAAGTTAGCTTGTAATCCACATCTTTGTTGTGACTTTCAACAATGTGGAAATTCTCAAACCTCATTAGTTCGACCTTGTTTGTTAACTCAATCAAGCGAGCTTCCTCTTGAATGTTGCTTTCGTCTTGGTCTCTCACTATATTTTGAAGCCTCGTGATTTCTTCCTCAAGGTGTGAAGAAGATTCACCATGTTTGGATTTCTTCACTGGTTTTAATTCCATTCTTTTGTTATCCATTTCAAGAATTTTCAGTTTGGTACGAATGGAATAGTGAAGATGGCATGTAATATATAGAGAGACTGGAAAGTCTAGCACGGCCCGCATAAATAGTTACACGGCCCCGTGTTTTTGAGAGAATAAATGTTTCTTATTCAATGAATTGTACGGAGTCAGCGCGTATCATGCTGAAGATTCTAAGGTGACCACGGCCCTGTGTAAGGTGAGGCACGGCCCGTGCTTTTGTCACTCGGATATTATCTTTGATTTTTCAGAAAAATGTGATAACAGGAATTTTCAGAACGATGTTTAAGATGTTAATTAAGCATTTATAACATCCTAAAATTACTTTTCATTAATAAGAAGGTCCTAAACATAGACATGGGATAAGCCTGAATATCCTAGAACATGAAATTACGTCGGGTTAAGCCCGAAAGTCCTAAACTTTGTGCCTGATGCACTTACTTACGCATGAAAATATAAAAAAATGTCTCTAAATTCCGCTGATTGGATCCCCTCCATCGAACGGCCAGGGTGAGGGAAAGTAGGTGAAATGAAGGACTTGAAACAGAAGTTGTTCATTGATGTCCACAGTTCCATTTTCATGCTTCCCACCGACTCGGTGAGTTGAATGAGGCGCATTTCTACAAAGAGATTCATCTCGGTGAGTTTCTCTATGAATTCTTGAAGTTTGATGAGTAGCTCGGTTTTGGAAATGTGTCGGGCTTCATTTCTCGGTTGGCGAGGAATGGGAATTTCATGGTTCACTTCAACGGCAAGAGTTGCCATTTATAGCCAAACAGTTGCCAGGCACGGCCCGTGCTTTTGGAAACATGGCCCCGTGCTTTGGGTCTAACAATTTTGTTACAATCCAGGCTGACTTAGATTTTTGCAACAAAGATTCCGGCCCGCACTTTGTGGCACGGGGTCGTGCATACTGAGGCACGCCCTCGTGTTTTGAGACATTTCTCTCATTTTTTTTTAAATAAAGGATCATATATACAAGGCCTGGTTTAATGAGTGTCTTGGCCAGATCCTACTTCCAGTGTGTTTATTGATTTTGGTGGAGGATTACTACCTCCGAGACGGCTTCAAATGGTCCATCGATGTATGGTTCGATGTCCATTAACTTTGAACTTGTGGCCATTAGAATTTGAAATCTCGACTGTCCCATAGTCGAAAACTGATTCAAATGCGTATGGTCATGTCCAACGAGATTTTAGCTTTCCTGGGAAAAGACGCAAACGTGTGTTATATAATAGTACACGATCGCCAACTTAAAATTTTTTGTTTCCTTTTAAATGGGCGTCATGTAAACGTTTAGTCTTTTCTTTGTAAGACCAGGAATTTTCGTGTGCAAGTGCTCTTAGTTCTTCAAGCTCATGAATTTGATCTTCCTGGTTTCTACTGGGGGACATTAGATCAAGATTTACTGCTCTAAGAGCCCAGTAAGCCTTGTGTTTTAGTTCCACGGGTAGTTGGCACGCTTTCCCATCAACCAGTTGGAAAGGTGTTGTTCCTATGGGGTTTTTTCAAGCTGTCCTAAGGGCCCACAAAGCATCATCTAACTTTTCTGCCCAATTTTTGCGATTCATTCCTATAGTTCTTTCGAGGGTCCTCTTTATTCCCCGATTCAAAACTTCTATTTGCCCACTAGTCTGAGGGAAGAGCTTGTGCTTCTACCCATATAGATACGTAGTCGATTGCTACTAGGATGTACTTATTCCGAAGGAGTTAGGAAACGGGCCCATGAAATATATTCCCCATACATCAAAGACTTCACAAATTTGAATGCCCTTTTGAGCCATCTCATTTCTGGCTGAGATATTTCCAGCGCTTTGACAAGCATCACATGCTTGGATCAAAGCACGTGTGTCTTTATATATGGTAGGCCAGAAAAATCCTGCGTCAAACACTTTTCTGACCATAGTGGCGGTATTGTGGTGTCCACCAGTTGGTCCTTCATGGAAGTGTTTGAAAATATCTAAGGCCTCTTTTCCTAATACACACCTACGAACAACCTGATCGGCTCCTATCCTCAACAAGTAAGGGTCTTTCTAGAAGTAGAACTTAAGGTCTTAGAAGAATTTGTTCCGTTGTTGACGAGTTAGCCCTTTTCTTAGGATTCTACAAGTTAGATAGTTCGTGAAATCGGCAAACCAGGGACTTTCATCTTCCTCTTTCATGAATGCTTGGATATGCATGAGAACTTCGTGTGGAAAATAATCATTGATAATTTCCTCGTGAAGCTCTTCTGAAGCTGGGCATTCTAAGCGTGAAAGATGGTAAGCGCCTACATTCTCTGCTTCCTTTTGGTCCTTCACTTCTTTGTCGAATTCTTGTAGTAGTAGAATCCATCGGATAAGAGTGGGTTTTGCATCTTTCTTGTTGAAAAGGTATCGCTGGCGGCATGGTCGGTGTAAACGATGGTTTTAGAAAGAACTAGGTAGGATCTAAATTTTTCAAAGAAAAAAACTACAGCTAATAACTCTTTTTCTATTATGGTGTAATTTTCTTGTGCATCATTAAGAGTTTTAGTAGCATAATAAATTGGGTAAAAATGCTTCCCTTTGCGTAGTCCGAGTACGAATCCAACTACAAAGTCACTTGCATCGCAAATGATTTTGAATGGAAGGGTCCAATCAGGTGTTGTCATGATTGGTGCGTTGACAAGCTTGTCTTTCAATATGTTTAATGATTCAACACATTCTTTAGAAAAGGAGAATGGTGCGTCTTTTTCTAGAAGTTTGGTCATAGTTCTAGCAATTTCGGAGAAGTCTTTTATGAAGCGAAGGTAGAATCTTGCGTGACCTAGAAAACTTCTAATGTCTTTGACTGATGTTGATGGCTGAAGTTTGGATATGGTTTCGATTTTTTGCCATATAAACTTTTAGTCCTTCTTGGGATATCTTATGACCAAGAACAATGCCCTCTTTGACCATAAAGTGGCATTTCTCCCAGTAGAGTACTAAATTTACTTACTCACACCTAGCTAACATTTTGTCTAGGTTTTTCATATAATGATCGGAAGAGTCTCAAAGACTAAGAAGTCATCCATGAAAACTTCCACAGAGTGTTCGATCATTTCATGAAATATGGCCACCATGCAATGTTGGAAGGTGGTCGGAGCATTACATAGTCCAAATGGCATTCTTCGGTAGGAGAAGGTGCCATACGGACATGTAAAGGTGGTTTTCTCCTGATCTTCAGGAGCAATGGGAATTTGAAAATATCTGGAGAATCCATCAAGAAAACAGTAGAACATTTTTCTAGATAAAAGTTCAAGCATTTGATTGATAAAAGGAAGTTCAAACATTTTTCTTGGGACGTCATTAATCTTCTGGTAGTCAATGCAAACTCACCAGCCTGTGATGGTCCTCATTGGTATTAGCTCGTCCTTCTCGTTCATTACTACTGTCATTTCTCCATTCTTGAGTACTATTTGAACTGGACCAACCCAAGATGAATCTGAGATTGGGTAGATTAATCCGTCATCAAGGAATTTGATTACTTCCTTCTTTACCACATCTTGCATGTTGGGATTGAGACGTCTTTGATGTTGGACCACGGGTTTGTATTCTTCCTCCATGTCACACCCGGCCCTGAGCGGCGGAAACAGCCGGGCGCGCGCGAGTGGGAATTGATACTTAAGCACGGGCCATTGCAAACATTCAAAGTAAGATTTTCATTGCGCATGAAAAGTTTAATACAAATACATTACATTGTTTAAAAAATTACATAAAAACATCCAAGTATAAAAATTGTTGAAGATTTCCACGCCATATCCCCATGCGCGGCGGGAACAACCACGCGCATCGAAGGGATAGAACTAAAATCTTCCAAAAAGCTAGTTTAGATGTTCAGCGTGAGGTGCTCTAAGTGTGACTCCATGCGCTACCTAGTTATCTCCTGAAAGACACGTAAAAACATTTGAATCAGTATAAACTGAGTGAGTTCACAAGTCTTAGTAACTTGATAAATCGTATTGCATCATAATCTTGATACAAATCATTCTGAAACATAATTCTGATAGCATCATTAAAACACATGCTTGGTAAAACATAGTTTTATCAACATATTCTGATAAAATCGTTCCGCGGGTTACGCGCGAACATTTCTGGGAACTGTGCTCGTCTATGCAAAGTGGCGCTGCCACTACGAGCTAAAATAAGTAATACCGTCCCGCGGGTTACGCGCGAACGTTTCAGGAACATGTGCTCGTCCATGCAAAGTGGCGCTGCCACTACGAGCTAAAATAATAATTCCGTCCCGCGGGTTACGCGCGGACGTTGTGCCGGAAAACAAGGCGCTCGTCCATGCAAAGAGGCGCGACCCCTACGAGCGGGCTCAAACCCATAGTACTGCCCCATGACCATACTAGGCACTCGTCCATGCAAAGAGGTGCGACCCCTACGAGTGGGTGGATCAAACCAGCAGTCCCTACCCTTAGAGTTCCAATGGTAAAGTGATCACTTACTCGAGTTCTAGCGCACATACATCGAAAACCTTAGATAATCGTTTGCATTACTCATCATGAAACATAACTTAAACACATAATCGCTTGTATTGCTTGTAAGAGTATCACATAAAACATAGTTTTAAGTACGTGTCCCTCGCCCCGAAAACAGTTTAAAAACAGTGAAAACAGCGAGAATAGGGGCTGTGAGACTCACCTGTGGTTCTTGTTAAGGGATTAATCGAGATTCGGGTTTTCTTGGTGTTGGCCTCGGAATCGAAGGTCTAGTAACTGGAACGGAATCGAAAATAACGGATGCTTTGGGAGATGATTAGTGCAAGTTTGCAGTTCTTTGAAGTGTGTTTTGAGTGATAATTTAGGTTACATATTTATAGGCAAACTCAAGGGAACACAATCCCTTGCTTTAGGGGATTGTAATCTTTTCATATCTAGGTGTAATGATGATAAAGTATGGAAATTATTATTGTTTATTGTTTATTTAAAAGTGGAGGAGTGGTTAAAAGATCTTGATTTGATTTGGACAGGACATGCAGGTCTGGGGTTGGTGAGAATAGGGTGGCTGACAGTTGACTTTTCATGTTACAGTGTGCTTTTTCAGGTACTTTTGTCAGTGTACAGTAAAAAGTGGAAAATCTCTGAAACACGCTACTGTTTCCCTTTTTGGGCGGGAGTAATCTCCTTATGTCTGGAGAAAAGACTAAGTGTTCTGTGCGCATCACCTTGTGCGCATAGCTTTCTGCGTGTAGGACATTTCTTTGCTGCGGGTAGGTGCGTAACCTTCTCGCAGTTGGGGATATTGAGTTTCATTTGTAGATTCTCCAGGTGGTCTTGGTATTTCAACATAGTGATCAGTCATGTTGAAGTCAATTCCATCTTGGAGCTTCAGACAAACTAGCTCTCAATGTTCCCGCCATGCGGGGAGGTTAGTTCCCTTCCGCACGCGCATAAACGATTTAGGATGCACCCGCCTTAGCATCATGCGGGATGGTCAACCCATAGACAACATAACGTTTAAGTTACATGAAAACATAAAGCCAAAACATTCGCGCATGGCGCATATAACATATGCTCACGCTGGTTCTTAACATGGTGCGCTCGCGCAGGTTGCACATAATAAATGCACGCGCTGACTAACATGGCGCGCTCGCGCAGGGCGCACATAACAAATGCACGCGCTGACTAACATGGCGCGCTCGCGCAGGGCGCACATAACAGATGCACGCGCTGACTAACATGGCGCGCATAATATTTACAATCACCTAATTATTAGGTTGATTACTTAGTTTAAGGGATTGGGAATTACCGGGTGTCACATTCTCCCCTCGTTAAACGAATTTCGTCCCGAAATTTAGGAGACGTTGCTGGCAGAAGCCATGTTCTGAAAGAGGTGTGGGTATTTCTTGCGTATTTGGTCTTCTCTTTCCCAAGTGAATTCAGGCCCACGCCTCGAGTTCCATTGAACCTTTACTAACTTGATTTTGCTCCTGCGTAACTTTTGTTCTTTCCAATCGGTTACTGCTATAGGTTCTTCTACGAAGTGCAGCTGTTTGTCGATGTGAATCTCTTCCAACGGCAAAATCAACGTTTCGTCAGATAAGCACTTTTTGAGGTTGGACACATGAAACGTATCATGAACTCCACTGAGTTCGGCGGGTAAACGGAGTTTATAAGCAACCGGACCGATCCTTTCCAGGATCTCGAATGGTCCAATGAAGCGCGGATTCAACTTTCCTCGCTTGCCGAAACGGGGGACTCCTTTCCATGGAGAGACTTTCAAAAGTACTTTATCCCCTACTTGAAATTCCAATGGTTTCCTTCGCACATCTGCGTAGCTCTTCTGTCTGTCGCGCGCTGTCTTAAGGCGATCCCTTATCTGAAAAATCTTGTCTGTTGTTTCTTGGATCAATTCTGGACCAGTCATTTGCTTGTCACCTACTTCAGCCCAGCACAGTGGGGATCTACACTTGCGCCCATACAAAGCTTCGAACGGCGCAGCCTTAATGCTTGTGTGATAGCTGTTGTTGTAAGAAAATTCAACCAATGGGAGATGAGTATCCCAGCTACCTTCGAAATCGATTGCGCACGCGCGTAGCATATCTTCCAATGTCTGGATTGTTCGCTCGCTTTGCCCATCTGTTTGAGGATGATATGCCGTACTCATGTCAAGACGAGTACCTAAAGCCCCTTGTAACGATCTCCAAAACCTTGATGTGAACCGACTATCTCTATCAGAAATGATGGACACTGGGACTCCATGTTTTGAAACTACTTCTCGAATATACAGTCGGGCTAACTTTTCCATCTTATCGGTTTCCTTGATCGGCAGGAAGTGCGCTGACTTAGTTAGCCGATCCACAATAACCCATATTGTGTCATAACCCCCAGGTGTCCTTGGCAGTTGGTGATGAAGTCCATAGAGATTTGTTCCCACTTCCACATGGGAATTTCTGGCTGCTGAAGCAACCCTGATGGTTTCTGGTATTCAGCCTTCACCTTCGAACACGTCAGGCACTTACTGACATACGTCGCGATGGCGCCTTTAAGATTGGGCCACCAATACAGCGTTTTAACATCTTGGTACATCTTGTCTGCGCCAGGATGTACGGAATACCGCGTCTTGTGAGCTTCGTTCAATACCTGCTCGCGCAATCCTCCCTTGAGAGGGACCCATATGCGGTTAGCGAAATATAGATTGCCGTTCTCTTTAAGTTCCAAATTCTTAACCATACCCCCAAGGCATTCGTTTTTAACAAACTCTGGTTTCAAGGCTTCTTGCTGAGCGTCTCGGATGCGGGTAGAGAGATCTGCGTGAATGGTCAACCTTAGAGCCTTGACTCGTAGCGTTTTTATTCGCTCCTTCCTACTTAGCGCGTCTGCTACCACATTCGCCTTTCCAGGGTGGTACTTAATCTCACAATCATAATCGTTCAACAACTCCACCCATCTTCGTTGCCTCATGTTTAAATCCTTTTGATCAAATATATGTTGAAGGCTCTTGTGATCCGTAAAGATTATACACTTTGTACCATAGAGGTAATGGCGCCAAATCTTTAGCGCGAAGACAACCGCTCCAAGTTCTAAATCATGCGTTGTGTAGTTCTTTTCATTGGTCTTGAGTTGGCGTGAGGCATACGCTATGACTTTGTCTCGTTGCATAAGGACACATCCAAGTCCCTGATGTGAAGCGTCGCAGTAAACAACAATGTCATCCATCCCCTCGGGCAAAGACAAAATTGGCGCACTACATAACTTCTGTTTCAACATTTGAAATGCTGTTTCCTGATTTTCGCCCCAAACAAACTTCTTGTCTTTCTGAGTTAGCGCGGTCAGAGGTAGAGCTATTTTGGAGAAGTTCTCAATGAAGCGTCGATAGTAGCCAGCTAGTCCTAGGAATTGCCTCACCTCAGTTGGGGTTTTTGGCGCTTCCCAGTTTTCGATGGCCTTGACTTTGGAAGGATCAACGTGAATTCCTTTCTCGTTTACAACGTGACCGAGAAAGTGAACTTCTCTAAGCCAAAACTCGCACTTGGAAAACTTCGCATACAACTTTTCTTTCCTCAACAATTCCAAAATCAATCTCAGGTGTTGCTCATGCTCGGCCTTGGTCCGTGAGTAAATCAGAATATCATCTATAAACACAATCACAAACTTGTCCAAGTATGGTTTGCACACGCGGTTCATCAGATCCATGAACACAGCCGGCGCATTAGTTAGCCCGAAAGGCATCACTAAGAACTCATAATGGCCGTATCTAGTTCGGAAGGCTGTTTTCGGCACATCTTCCTCATGGACCCTAAGTTGGTGGTATCCTGACCGTAGATCTATCTTCGAATAATAACTGGATCCCTGCAACTGGTCAAATAAGTCGTCAATCCTCGGTAAGGGGTACCGATTCTTGACTGTCAGCTTGTTCAGCTCCCTGTAGTCAATACACATTCTGAACGAACCATCCTTCTTCTTAACAAAAAGTACTGGAGCTCCCCAAGGTGAAAAGCTTGGGCGTATGAAACCCTTATCCAATAGTTCCTGTAACTGATTGGATAGCTCTTGCATCTCAGATGGAGCTAATCGATAAGGCGCTCGAGCTACTGGCGCAGCTCCTGGGACTAAATCAATACGAAACTCGACTTGTCGCGGCGGCGGTAATCCGGGCAAATCTTCAGGAAAAACTTCTGGAAATTCGCGCACTACTGGTAAGTCTTCAATTCTTCGCTCATCTCCTTTCTTCTCTACGACATGCGCCAGGAAGGCGTAGCACCCTTTCCTTAGGCACTTTCGCGCCTTTAGGCACGAAATCAGTTTCGTCGCAACTCCCCTTCTTTCCCCTTGAATTACCAAGGTTTCTCCGTTCAACAGTGGGATCCGAACCTGCTTCTCATGGCAAATAACTTCCGCGCGGTTCTCGACTAACCAATCCATACCTACCACAATGTCAAAACTTCCCAAGTCTATTGGCAACAATTTAATATTGAACCCGTGACCTCCCATGACTATAACACATTGTTCAGTTCTTTCGTTCGCGCATAACTGCCTACCATTGGCTAGTTCAATAGTATAAGGCGTGTCTAGTCTACTGGTTGCTAGGCCTAGGGAGTCTTTAAACTCAGCGGATATAAAACTTAGGTCAGCGCCAGTATCAAATAAGACAGATGCAAAATGTCCGCTAAGCAAAAACGTACCGGTTACCACATTCGGCTCTTCTTTAGCTTCGCCTGCGCCGATCACAAAAGCTCTCCCGCGAGCTTGGTTCCCCTTTTGCGGGCAATCCCGACTAAAATGCCCTGGCTTCCCGCATGCGTAGCAGTTGTCGCTTGCTCCAGCTTCTCTGACACGGCAATTTATCGTCTTGTGCCCTGGTCTGCCACATTTGGCACATTCGATTCTTGCGCATTCGCCCTCGTGGTGATACTTGCATTTGCTGCACCATGGGCGAGGCCCGCTGTATCCTTTTCGTGGTGGCTCCGCGGCCTGAATCGCGTAAACCCTTGCGCTTTCCTGCTTCTTGAACGGTGGCTGCTTGGAGTCGGACCCTCGGTGGTGAGAGTTCCATTTCCTCTTGGGATCAGAGGTTCGCTGCTCGATTCCGCGCGTAGTCAACATACCCGCACGGATCGTATCCCTTGTAAGGGTGATGGCCCGCGCTACCGCCTCATCAAAGGTTGGAGGCGCTGCGGCGTTGAGCGGAACCCTAACAACAGGAGGTAACCCAAAAATATACCTCTCGATCTTCTTTTCCTCCGTGTTTGCCATGTCTGGCACCAACTGGCAAAGTTCGTTGAACCGGTTGTTGTAGGCGTCGATATCCGTTCCTACCATGGTGTGGTTCCAGAATTCCTGTTGTAGACTCTGGATTTCTGCACGAGAGCAGAACTTTCTCATCATCATCTCCTTCAGTTCCTCCCAGGTCTTGTGGAGAGCAACTTCTCGCCCCAATGTTTTCGTTTGAAGCTTCCACCAAGACGAAGCTGCCTCTTGGAACATGCAGGTCGCGTAAAGGACCTTCTGGTTCTCACTACATCCGCTAATGGAGAGAACTGTCTCCATCTTGTCAATCCAGTTGTAGAGCCCAATGGCCCCTTCGGTTCCCTTGAATGGCCAAGGCTTACAGGCCATGAATGTCTTATAGGAGCATCCTTTGTCCAAGGCTCCTGATTCGGGTTCTGGGGTCTCATTCTGACGACCCTGACTTGATTCGGCCTTGCTGGCCTCATGTGTCGCAATCGCCTGCGCGATTATTTCCGCGAGTTCCTCGGGTGTCATGGTAATTCCTTTGGCTTTAGTTGGAGGCATTCTTGCTTTAAAAGAGTGAAAATATATCAGACTTAGCGCATGTACTCTGAGCGCATAATGTTATCATTATTTTACTAGACACTGTGACCCGTGTTCCTAAGTGTGTGTATAGTTTCTTTTGAAAATATTTTCTTTGAAAAATATTTCATGCGATTCCCCAACGGTTATAGTCTAGGTTAAAACTTCTTTTCCTAGTTCGCTATAACCAGTGCTCTGATACCAATCTGTCACACCCGGCCCTGAGCGGCGGAAACAGCCGGGCGCGCGCGAGTGGGAATTGATACTTAAGCACGGGCCATTGCAAACATTCAAAGTAAGATTTTCATTGCGCATGAAAAGTTTAATACAAATACATTACATTGTTTAAAAAATTACATAAAAACATCCAAGTATAAAAATTGTTGAAGATTTCCACGCCATATCCCCATGCGCGGCGGGAACAACCACGCGCATCGAAGGGATAGAACTAAAATCTTCCAAAAAGCTAGTTTAGATGTTCAGCGTGAGGTGCTCTAAGTGTGACTCCATGCGCTACCTAGTTATCTCCTGAAAGACACGTAAAAACATTTGAATCAGTATAAACTGAGTGAGTTCACAAGTCTTAGTAACTTGATAAATCGTATTGCATCATAATCTTGATACAAATCATTCTGAAACATAATTCTGATAGCATCATTAAAACACATGCTTGGTAAAACATAGTTTTATCAACATATTCTGATAAAATCGTTCCGCGGGTTACGCGCGAACATTTCTGGGAACTGTGCTCGTCTATGCAAAGTGGCGCTGCCACTACGAGCTAAAATAAGTAATACCGTCCCGCGGGTTACGCGCGAACGTTTCAGGAACATGTGCTCGTCCATGCAAAGTGGCGCTGCCACTACGAGCTAAAATAATAATTCCGTCCCGCGGGTTACGCGCGGACGTTGTGCCGGAAAACAAGGCGCTCGTCCATGCAAAGAGGCGCGACCCCTACGAGCGGGCTCAAACCCATAGTACTGCCCCATGACCATACTAGGCACTCGTCCATGCAAAGAGGTGCGACCCCTACGAGTGGGTGGATCAAACCAGCAGTCCCTACCCTTAGAGTTCCAATGGTAAAGTGATCACTTACTCGAGTTCTAGCGCACATACATCGAAAACCTTAGATAACCGTTTGCATTACTCATCATGAAACATAACTTAAACACATAATCGCTTGTATTGCTTGTAAGAGTATCACATAAAACATAGTTTTAAGTACGTGTCCCTCGCCCCGAAAACAGTTTAAAAACAGTGAAAACAGCGAGAATAGGGGCTGTGAGACTCACCTGTGGTTCTTGTTAAGGGATTAATCGAGATTCGGGTTTTCTTGGTGTTGGCCTCGGAATCGAAGGTCTAGTAACTGGAACGGAATCGAAAATAACGGATGCTTTGGGAGATGATTAGTGCAAGTTTGCAGTTCTTTGAAGTGTGTTTTGAGTGATAATTTAGGTTACATATTTATAGGCAAACTCAAGGGAACACAATCCCTTGCTTTAGGGGATTGTAATCTTTTCATATCTAGGTGTAATGATGATAAAGTATGGAAATTATTATTGTTTATTGTTTATTTAAAAGTGGAGGAGTGGTTAAAAGATCTTGATTTGATTTGGACAGGACATGCAGGTCTGGGGTTGGTGAGAATAGGGTGGCTGACAGTTGACTTTTCATGTTACAGTGTGCTTTTTCAGGTACTTTTGTCAGTGTACAGTAAAAAGTGGAAAATCTCTGAAACACGCTACTGTTTCCCTTTTTGGGCGGGAGTAATCTCCTTATGTCTGGAGAAAAGACTAAGTGTTCTGTGCGCATCACCTTGTGCGCATAGCTTTCTGCGTGTAGGACATTTCTTTGCTGCGGGTAGGTGCGTAACCTTCTCGCAGTTGGGGATATTGAGTTTCATTTGTAGATTCTCCAGGTGGTCTTGGTATTTCAACATAGTGATCAGTCATGTTGAAGTCAATTCCATCTTGGAGCTTCAGACAAACTAGCTCTCAATGTTCCCGCCATGCGGGGAGGTTAGTTCCCTTCCGCACGCGCATAAACGATTTAGGATGCACCCGCCTTAGCATCATGCGGGATGGTCAACCCATAGACAACATAACGTTTAAGTTACATGAAAACATAAAGCCAAAACATTCGCGCATGGCGCATATAACATATGCTCACGCTGGTTCTTAACATGGTGCGCTCGCGCAGGTTGCACATAATAAATGCACGCGCTGACTAACATGGCGCGCTCGCGCAGGGCGCACATAACAAATGCACGCGCTGACTAACATGGCGCGCTCGCGCAGGGCGCACATAACAGATGCACGCGCTGACTAACATGGCGCGCATAATATTTACAATCACCTAATTATTAGGTTGATTACTTAGTTTAAGGGATTGGGAATTACCGGGTGTCACACTCCATGAGGTTTTTGTGAGTAAAAAAGGAAGGACTGATGCCCTTGATATCCATGATCTTCTATGCGATAGCCTTCTTATGGTTTTTAAGAACCTTAAGAAGTTCGTCTTTCTATTCTTTAGAAGGGTGTGATGAAATAATTACTGTGAGTTGAGAATCTTTATCTAGAAAAGCGTATTCGAGATAGTTCGATAGTTCTTTTAAATCTAAGGCCGGAGATTCTTCGATTGATGGTTTGGATTTTTCATTACATTCGGTGATCTCATATATTACTTCTGTTGCTTCTTGATCATCGAGATATTCGTTCTTTAAAACGGGTTTGATGATGGTTTCAGTTAAGACTTGTGTTTCTAGTGGGTTATTGATGGAGGCTTTTTACACATAGAAACTCACGATAGAATCGATGATGTCAACAGAGTATAATGTGTCACTGTGATGTTGCATAGATTTTTTGATGTCAAAAGTTATTGCCTCATCATTGACCCTCAGAGTGAGTTTGTCGGTGCAAACATTAATAATAGCCTTTGCATTGGCTAAAAAGGGTCTTCCTAAAATCAGATGTACACATTTTTCTTCCTCCATGTCTAGAATTACGAAATCTACTGCGGAAACAAATTTGTCAATTCTGGCAAGCATGTTTTCAACAATGTCCCAAGGATATTTAACAGATCGGTCAGCTATCTGAATGTTCATGCGGGTAGGCTTTGGTTCTCCTATCCCTAGTTTTTCAATAACCGCATAAGACATTAAGTTAATACTAGCTCCTAGGTCAGCTAGGGCATTGCAAACAGACAAATTTCCTACGAGACAAGGGATAGTAAAGCTCCATGAATCGGTCATTTTCGGCGGTAGCTTGTTTTGGAGGACAGCTGAATATTCTTCACTTATGGTGACATGCGAGAGCTCCTTCAACTTCCTTTTGTTAGTCAATACTTCTTTAAGAAACTTTGCATATTTCGGCATCTGAGCAATGGCTTCGATGAAAGGGATGTTGATGTGGAGTTGTTTGAAGAGTTCTAAAAACTTCCCGTACTGAGCTTCCAATCTTTCCATTTTCAGCAGTCCAGGGAATGGAATAGGTGCAACATAAGTTCGGACTGCTTCCTTAGGTTGTACGCTGCTTGTTGGGATCAGACTTTCCGGCGTCTTGTCAGGAACTTCTTTCTCCATAATTGGTTCTGAAGTTGGTGAGGCAACAGTGGTTGTTCCACTTCTCAATGTAACAGCGTTGGCTGATGCATTTGGGTTTGGTATTGTGTTGCTTGGAAGAGTGCCAGGTGGTCTTTCAAACAATTGTCGGGCAATCTTTCCGATCTGAGTTTCAAGATTCTGCAATGATGTTTGTTGAATTTTTAGGTCAGCTTCATGCTTTAACAATACTCCGCTGATATCATTGGCTCTTAGGTCAGCCTTCTTTCCTGCTTCATTTGTTTTTATCATGATTTGGTTCAACATTTCTTCATTTTTGAGTAGCTTGGTTCTTGGTGGCTATTGGAACTTTGTTCTTGAAATTGAGGTTTATGTTGGAAGGATTGATTCATCGGCCTCTTTTCGAATCCAGGTAGGGTGTGAGTGTTACCTCCGTCTTTCCAGCTGAAATTCGGATGGTTTCTCCAATCTAGATTGTAATTGTTACTGAAAGTGTTGTTTTGACGGGAGATGAAGTCGACCTCTTCCATTGTTGTAATGACTTGTTTGCGGTCACTCATCTTGTGTGTTCTTCCACAGGTATCACAAGTGATCTTGGTTTTTGATAGTTCGGCTTGACGTTATACGAATTTTTTAGAGTGTGCTTTAAGTTGTTCGGTGATAAGAGTGTTGGAATCGACGTGGTGCATTCCTTTAGGTGTTGGTGTAGATCTTGGTGGGTTATAAGCGAAACTCTTTCAAATTCTTCGTTAGGTGATTCGGATCCCAGGTCTCCACCGGCGACTTTGTCGATGGCCTGTTTGTTTTGACTGGATTGTGCGTCAAAGAAAGTTTGTACTTGCAACCATACGCTCAGTCCATGATGTAGGCATCATCTCAGAAGACTTTTGTATCTCTCGCATGCTGCGTGTAACGACTCATCATCATCGGTCCGAAATCCAGTAATGGCTCGATATTTGGCAGTTTTATCAGGCGGAAATTATTTGAAGAGAAAATGTGCAACCATCTGGTCCCAGTTACTGATGGAACCAGAAGAAAGAGATTCTATCCATTCTAAGGCTTGACCCATTAGAGATAAAGGAAAGAGCTTGAGTTTGATATGATCTTCTGAACAGTTTTGAATTTTAAAGGTTCTGCAGATTCGTAAGAATCGAGATATTTAAGAAATAGGGTCTTCGTCGAGGAGACCAAGAAATTGAACTGAATTTTCCACCATATGAATGGTGCTTGATTTGATTTTGAAATGTTCGATGATATCGGGTGGAGCCACTCTATTGTCGTAGCCTTCGAGAGTTGGCTTGGCATACTGGCTCAAGTTTGGTTCATTGTTTTGTGATTCCATCATTTCTTCGGTTTGATTTTCTCCTAATGTCGTGGCCTCTACTGACTCGTCTATGATTGTCCCAGCAGTTTCTATAGTCCGTTTACGTATTCTTCGACGAAAAAGTCGTTCCAGTTCAGAAATTGGAGAAACAAGCTCAGGTCCGAATGTTGAGGACATACATGGGATTAAATCAAATTTAAACTATTAAACTACAGGTTAGTTAAAGTTAAGCTAAAGTAAAGGTTATGCTAGCCTTAAAAAAAAAGAAAGAAAATTTAATCTAATAGTTAGTAAAAAGAATGTAAATAAAAGTTAAAACTTTATAAACAATGATTAAATTAAAACTTAAATCATTCTTAGAAACAAACCGTATCCCCGGCAACGGCACCAAGAAATTGATGTGTGCGTGCGGGGTGGTTAAAATGTTTAAGAGACGGAATTTTAGCTTTCACACAAGATCGTGTTTTAAATTTATAAAAGTAATTTCTACTAAGACTAAACACACACAAAATAGGCAAGTGTACCTATCGTATATGTATAATAGTATTGGTAAGAACAAAGTATCGATCTGTGGACAAAAATGTGTCTAATAATGAATCTTCGTTTTACTTCAATCGGAGAGTTTTAATCATTTTGGGGTTGATTTTTATATTTTTATAAAATATAAATTCCTATATATATAATATATAGGTGAAAAGAAGAGAAATTCTAAATGATGAATTCAATTATATGAAGGTTACCATCTAAGATCAAGAATCCACTCCATTCTTCCTTGATGATTATTAAGTAAACATGTGATAAACTTGCCCTAATAATATATGACAGAATAGTCCCTCATTTCTAAGTGAACATATTCTATGACATAAAAGAAAGTAGCATGCGTATTTTCAAGTCCATCCTTGCTTAATCTCATACTACCACGAGAATGTCAATTTAAGTAGGCAAGTAATTTGGTAAAGTAGAAAGATTATGATTAACTTCGATTTCTCAAATACCAATTCTAACAACTTCGGGTAATTATAGTTAACTCACACAAACTCCCCTTGGTTGATTTAATTAGGTTATAATTACACATTCCATTAACATATGATTTCTTTAACTAGCATGATAACCTAAGCAATCGTGTTAACAATGTTATTATAGAATTCTCAAAACTAAAGAAATGGATCATAACTTATATCTCATCATTTCTAAGTACAATATAAGGATCCATGTTTTATCTTGAATAAGTTATCAAGCTATTCTTTTTACCATTTCTAGTCTCCACAAACATGAGTGAATTATGAATGATTATAAATCATCAACCTTGATGTATTGAGTTAAAGTGATAAAACATTTCTTCATCAAAGAATAATTGCAAAATAACCATGTACTTTACCAAACTAAATCGCATGTTCAACATAATTACCAAGTAAAACAAAGCTTCTTCATAGAAATTATATGGGAAATGGAGTTTAGCTCATAATGAACATGGTTATGAACATCAAAAGAGATGAACATAACAAACATATGATCAAACAATCTAACCAAATGTGGATGAATCTTCCTCTTTAATGGTGATGGATGATGACGATGATGGATGATGGTGATGATGACCTCCAAGCCTTCAAACTCTCCACAATAAGAGTGCAATGTGGGTGTTTTTATAAGTGAAATTCGTGCAGAATGTTTTCTTCAAGCACACAAAATGAGTGCTACATGTTCCTCTATTTATAGGCAGTTTGGAGGACCGGGCATGGCCCTGTGTAGGAGGAGGCACACCCCCAAGCATAGCTGTCCAGTTGCATTAAACGTTCTGTCAGATCGTACATGATGACTCACCACGGGGGCGTGCTTCATGGGCACGGCCCCGTATTTCTAATGATCTGTTATATTTCGTTTGTCTTTTCTGAAAGGTTACCACGACCCCTTGCTTGCTGGGGCATGGCCCCATGTCCATCTGTCCAGTATTTTGTCTTTTTATTGCAGAATTTTGTCTTTTCATGCACAGGAAAGCATGGGGGCGTGTTTAGTGAAAGCATTGGGGTGTGTTTCTGTGTTTTCTTGGGTTTTCTTTGATTCTTCTTTAGCTTTTTGTTTGTTTCTTCGTTTGAGGCTTGGGTTTACCTGAAAATACATTTTAACATGATCAGTAGCTATTTGAACTATATTATTTGATAGAAGTTACAGTTTTTAGAGATTATTTGATGCTAAAAAGATGTATAATATTATGAAAGTTCATGATCCTGATCATGCAAAGCATCATGTACGTAAAAATGTAATTATTAGGACCGATACAATTATATTCACTGTACTAAATGATATTGCGGAATGATATCATAAAGGATTAAAAAATAAATTCACATTAAAGCACTGATATATTGATATAACACTTTTAGTACAAATCAGTACAATTGCACAACTGTTGCATAATGATCAACATTAAGTCCTATACATAGTAGTTATAGTGTCAGCGTGTATGCTTGGTCAACGTATAAGCTTATACGGCCGTATAAATTTGTACGCCACTAGGATTGAACGCTGCACTTTACAAGATTCCTAAAAATGGTAATTTAGCCCTTTAATCAATACAAATGACACATTTAGCCCACTAGACCTAGCATTAGACATAAATGCTCTAACAAACTCCCCCTTGGATAATGCTAGATCTTAATTACAAATAAAACTCCTTTTACGATACTCTTTCTTTTCATCTTCAAAAGACGGCTTAGAGGATCCTTGTTGTGGTGTAGGACGAGATACAACCATGTCTTTATATTGAAATCTATTCCATGACGCTGCAACAACACGGTCTTTTTGTTTAGCTTCCAATTCAGCCTCAAGTCTTTCTTTCTCTTCAATAACAGCCCTCCAATTCGTTTCCCATGCTCTCCCAGAATGTATTTTCTTTTCAAAGCATAAGTCCACAACCTTTTGAAACTGGTTGGCTTCTGTCTTCACTTTCTCATCATTACATTGTATCTTGTTCTCATGCAGTGTCTCAATATCTTTCAACGAACATTTTATCAACCACATTGGATCAAAAAGTCTAATCACGTCATACTTTTCATTCCCAAGGTCCAAATATATGCTCGCTTCACCCGTCAACGCCAAATAAGACCAACAAAGGAAGTAAGGATGAAAATCTTGTTCCATTGGGTACAACGGTATAATGCGAAGCGAATCTGGTGTTGTATACCTCAAAGTTCTAATCAATTCCCCTTCTAGATTCTTAATATTTCTGGATTCGAACACCTTAGGCAACTGAGGTGCCCATTTCTTGAAACCACGCTTAGCCTCGTTTACCATAAACTCCCAGATATCTTTCACCGGACCACTCTTCGGTTTATATAACTACTCATAATGCATACAGATATCATACGCATCAAACCACAGCAAACTTTTCAACTCCATTAAACTGCCGAAGTCTTGCACTCCAAATAGTCTACGTATCCCAATCTTCTTGATCTTACTTAGATAGGCAATACTCAAACATTTACCCATTGCAACATCCTTTTCATGTATTTTTAACTTTCCTCTATATGTTATTAACTATATATATATATATTAAAGGGGAAGAACGAGTCATGGTGTATTAAGTGGGGTCATAAACTAGAATTCACTCAACGTAGCTGACTTTTAGTATGCACACAAGTGAGTGGAATGAAACAGCTGGCTTAAGGTGGGACACATGGCATTGAAGAAAAAAGGCTGGCATCGGCAAAAGAAAGATTTGTGTTATGTTTTATGTTTGAGATTGAAAAACAAAGTGTTAATGTATCGAAAGAGTTTTAGAGATTTGAAATCAATGGTTGATGATTTAATTATACCGTGAAAGATTTTAATTCACTCAGATATTTAGAACTTTATTTATAGGTAAATCCAACACTAAAGTAGGACACCACGATCTGAGCCTTACATTTCTTTAGGGAAAAATTTAATGCACCCAAGTACACTATCAACGCCCACAACAAGGGGGCTTAGAAAGCAAGGAAGCAGGCATAATCGGATGGGGCATGATGGGATGCTTAGACAACAATGCGTTCAAAGTATCCTACTGAATGGTGCAACCACTGAAGAGCATAAAACATTGACCACAACAGTGAAATGCCTGTCCGCAACTTTCCGCAAACATTGTTTAACATTGGCGCAAGGTGCAACCTCATTTCAATAGAGTATGTGATATGCCATTTTGTTCCTTGGTGCAAACCCCAACAAACCAAGAAAAACTTTTGAGCATGTGTAGTAGTAACTCTTTATATGGGGAAGTCGTGTGACACGAGGCGTCCCAGTCAGCAATTGAGAATTTTCAGTATGTGGTATAGTGGTAAAATACCCCATAACCCCTTTTTCAATAATTACACAATATTACGGTTTTAATATAAATTAAAAGGCAAAACAATTTCATTAGGCAACCCCCATTCCCCCCCCCCCCCCCTGTTGTGTACACAACTTTCCAACCCAAATATAAGCTCAAAACTAGAGGGTGTATGGGGGCGTTTTTGGGTAGTTTTGAAGCCCTTAACGCTCCACTACGGGTGGTCCTACAGGACCTTTTAACTTTGAATGTTTTCTGATGGGCATACAAATAGATAACAAACAAAAATTTCTTTGACTTATGCTTCAATCAAACAACCAAAAAATGGATTAATCTTTTTCGAAACCTCCAGTTGCAGAATAATGCGGGCTAGTTACTGAATAACGAGGGCTTCGAGATTTATCTTGCCAGGCACGTTCGTGCTTCCCATGGCACCATCGTGCCTTGGAGCTGGGTGAAATGTTGTTTTTAACTTTTGTTGATTCCAGGCTTTTTTTTCCCCAATTATTATTAAAGATGCTTTAAAGGGGACAGCTCTTCGTTAAACCAATTCTTCAAATTCTCTCAGTCTTCACCATTTTTGCATTTTTTTCGCCTTTTTTCACTTGTGTAGGTTCGAAACCTATATTTATAAATTAGGAACGACTTAGATAGTTTTTTTTCTCACAAAAGTGCTTAAAATAATATATAATTAGTAGTAAATATGCATGCAAAACATGTATAATTGATGGCACATCAGATACCTTGTAAGGATTATTCCTCGGCTTTTGGGTCTATGTGACTCCAAAGTATAAACTGATTGAAAGGCATATATGGGGTTTAGCTCCACAAATTAGAAGTTTTGTTGCTTCATCAAACCTGACCACAAATTAGAAGTTTTGTTGCTTTGGCTCACGGTTTGACTGATGTGACGGCCAGGATGGGTACTCTGAACTAAGATAAATTCTAAAGATAAAAAAGATGTGAGTGAAAAGAATGAGACTATGAAAAAAAAGGGCAGGTGATAAGCGAAAATGGGTTGGAAGGTCAAGTATCCAGAACTAAAAATTCCATGAGTCAGCTAAGGCATGTATGGCAACTACTAATCCAAGGGTTTTGTTGGGAACAAACCTAAGTGCAACAAGCTGAGAAACAACAACAATAACAATAAGGCTCAAGGAAGATCAATTGAGATCGAGACAAAACATTCCCGCTAGGACCCCTCAACTGCCACTAGTACATTTCTTGTCAATGATAACTATTCTTGCCGAAATTGTGTGCTTAAAAAAAACTAGTCTGACTTCAATTATCGACGTATGAAATATTGGTGGTTCAAGGATAAAAGAAAACAAAACTTCAAAGTTAGTTTGATGCATGAAAGCTCGAAATACTTACGTAAAGGATACCGAGCATTCTTGGCACATGTCATAGAAGAAGAATCTAAAGAACGACTAGAGGATATACCAATTGTATGAGACTATATGGAATTCTTTCCCTAAGATTTGCCTGCATTGCCACCCGCTGGACAAGTCAGATTATAAATTGACATGGTACTGGGAGCCACACAGTTTGCGCACTCGCCCTATTTATTAGCACCATTGGAGCTGCAGGAACTATCAAAATAACTTCAAGAGTTGTTAGATAAATGGTTCATCATACCAAGTTTCTTACCGTGGGGAGCTTCGATCTTATTTGTAAATAAAAGGATCGAACCTTTCAAATGTCTATTGATTACTTGGAGCTTAACAAATTAACATACAAGAATCGATATCCATTTGCTGACGAAATGTTTGATAAGCTTAAATGTTCAAGTTTAGTTCTAAAATTGATCTACGTTCAAGGGTACCATCAATTAAGGATACACAACGAAAATGTAATGATATGGTTTAAAAGATACATGTTATTATACAAATATTTCCTACATTTTCAAGTATTTTGAGCCTGGTTTTTATTGAATATATTTATTTTTGGCTCATAATTGGATTTTAAAGGTTAAATTTTTAAACGAGCTAAATTAAAGTATTTATGCTAAACTTGAGACCACAATGGCATCAAAGTAATAATTGGTGGAATATATGGTCACATATTTTGTGGAGTTTCATGTTCACATGCTTATTAAAAGATAAAATTTCACGTTAACCATGCCCCAATTACTTATGAGTTTTATTTCTTTACAAATTGTAGGAGAGCTCGTTGAAATATTTCAAAAGGGCTGACGATTGGTGGGCCAAAAAAAATACAAAGAGAAAATTAAGAAAACCCTACCATAATTAATATATATATATGTATATATTAATAGAGAAAAAAGGGAAGAAAACCATTATTATTATCACTCAGGAGGGTTTTTTGGTTTTGACGTGAAACGAAAGTCAAAAAGTGGGAAGCAGAAAACAGAATAAAAAATAATATAAGGGTTTTGTTTTGTTGGTGGATCACGGGAAAGAAACAAAAAGAAGCCGCAAGATAGAGATTATTATTTTGTATGGTGGAGAGGTGTGGTGAAGCAGAAGGGATATTATTATTATTATTATTATTATTATTATTATTATTATTATTATTATTATTATTATTATTAATAGGAATATTTTTTTTGGTGCTTTGCTGTGTGAGGAGGGAAACAAGGTCAACTTTATTTTATTAATTCGATGAACCATAATTGTTATACTTGTTTTGTTTCGTACTTTATTATTAGTAGCTAAATACTTTTACTGCCTAGGTTTTGGTTGAGTACTTTATATATAAACTCTTTTTTTTTTGGGAAAACCGTATAATAGATGGGATGAAAATGTTTCTCTCGATGCTGCCATCGCACGGCTCCAACAGAAAAATCAGTCGCATCACACATTATCTCAAACGGAAGATTCCAATCAGGAGCAACAAGAATATGAGCACTTATTAACCTCTCCTTAATCAAATCAAAGGCCCTTAAACAGTCCTCACTAGAATCTAACGGCCTATCTTTCTCTAAAAGTTGGATCATCTAACGTGATATTTTCGAGAAATCTTTAATAAATCGACGGTAGAATCCGGCATGACCTAAAAAACTACAAATAAACTTCACGGAAGTGGACGATGGAAGTTTGGAATGGTGTCTGTTTTAGCTATATCTACCTCAATCCCCGCACTAGAAATCTTATGACCTAAAACGATACCCTCACGAACCATAAAATGACATTTCTCCCAATTAAGCATGAGGTTCGTCTCTTCACATCTAGCAATCACTCGATCTAAGTTACGCGGACAATCATCGAAGGAATTCCCAAAGATAGAAAAATCATCCATAAAGACTTCCATGGAATCCTCGATTAACTCATGAAAAATGGTCACCATGCACCGCTGAAATGTGGCTGGAGCATTACATAATCCGAATGACATGCGTCGGTACGCGAATGTGCCAAAAGGACATGTAAATGCGGTCTTCTCCTGATCACCCAGGGCGATGGGGATCTGGAAATAACCAGAAAAGCCATCAAGAAAACAGTGGAATTAATGTCCTGACAATCGCTCAAGCATCTGATCGATGAATGGAAGCGGGAAGTGGTCCTTTCGTGTGGCCTCGTTAAGTTTACGGTAGTCGATGCAAACTTGCCACCCTGTTACAGTCTGTGTCGGTATGATCTCATTCTTTTCATTCGTGATAACTGTCATACCGCCCTTTTTAGGGACCACCTGGACTGGGCTAACCCATGCGGAGTCAGGGATCGGAAAAATCAAACCAGCATCGAGCAACTTAATAACCTATTTCTTAACAACCTCCTGCATGTTCGGGTTAAGCCTTCTCTGCGGCTGCACCACAGGTTTAAACTCGTCCTCCATAAAGATTTTATGTGTGCAAAACGACGGGTTTATACCTTTAATATCCATAAGCTTCCATGCGATGGCATGCTTATGAGATTTTAGAACAACCATCAACTTCTCCTTCTCCTCTGTCTCCAAACTCGAAGAGATGATGACGGGAAGTTGAGACCCCTCCCTTAAAAATGCATACTCGAGGTGAGATGGTAAATCTTTTAGCTCTAAAGATCGGGGTTCTCAACAGATGGTTTTTCAATCGGAAACTCTCGCTCTTCAACCACAAGGACATTATAAAATATTTGGGAACTCATAGTCAGCTCGTGTCCTCCTCATCCATATCGAGAATGACAAAGTCGACCGGAAAGATGAATTTGTCCACCTGCACCAACATGTTCTCCACAATGCCCCTTGGAAACTTCACAGATCGGTCTGCCAGCTGGATACTCATTTGGGTGGGAAGCAGCTCTCCCACGTTAAGTTTGGCAAACACAGAATAGGGCATGAGGTTAATGCTTGCACCGAGGTCGGGCAAAGCGTTGCTAACATGAAGATTACCAATCAAGCAAGGAATGGTAAAGCTGGCCGGATTTGTCATCTTCTTAGGAATCTTGTTCTGTACGGCGGCAGAACACTCCTCACTAAAAGTAACAGTCGAAAGCTCCTCAAGTTTCTTCTTATTAGTGAGAAAATCTTTAAGAAACTTGGCGTGTTTTGGAATATTCGCAAGAGCTTCAATAAATGAAATGTTCACATGGAGCTTCTTAAGCATGTCGAGAAACCTAGAGTACTGCTCCGAATCATTCTTCTTCACTAGACGACCGGGGTATGGCGGTTTAGGCTTATAGTCACGCACCGGTTCCTGCTCAACCTACTTCTCCTTCTCAACTAATGCACCACCTGACCGTGAGGTACTTGCTGGGCGTTGCCTCTGGTTCACCTTGTCAGGCGGGATCTCTAACTCCAACTCCTAGTCAACTTCCTCCTCACTTGGTGTATCTCTAACGACACCTCTCCCACTTCGGGTTGTCACTTCCTTGGCCTAAGAATTTTGAAATAGTTTAGAATAGGTGGGACCGGGATTAGGGACGGTGTTACTTGGAAGACTACCCGAGGGTTGTTGATAAATATATGCAGACAACTCACCAAACTTGGCCTCGAGATTCTAAAACGCGACCTGTTGTCCCTTCATAAACGTCTCATGCTGCATAAAAGTGGATTTGGTGTTGGCATAATTTTGTAAGAGCTGATTTAACAATTGAGATCGTTTAGCCAACATCTCCTCGATCTTGGAAGTACTATTTGGTACAGGAGCAGGTTCAGGGGTGGGTTCTTGGAACAGATTCTGGCGTTGCTGATAACCGGAGTTACCTGCCCGCCAATTAGAGTTAGAATTATTGTTTCGCCACCTTGAATTAAAGGTACGATTTTGATTAGCAAGAAAATATACCTCCTCCTGAGAATCAACGGGACAATCGGTTGTCTCGTGATTTCCACGACATATCTCGCACCTATGAGCTTGCAACTTAAGCTCTTTGATCTCCCACTTTAGTGCCTCCACATCTGCCGACACACTCGTATTCTGATTAACATGATGCACTCCACGAGATGTTGAGATGACTGCGGCCTTGGCAGCCGAGACGGACCTTCTACTCGGTGTATGCTTTCTACTCGGTGTATGTTGATCCCCTAATGCAGTGCTCTGGAACATTTCTTCAGCCTCCACTATGGTGAGTTTGTCGAGCATGCTTCCTCCGGCGGCGGTATTGAACCGTTGTTTGGTTTCGGGAGTAAGACCATTATAGAATTTTTCAACAACAGCCAATAGTTTAGGCCATGCTGAGGACAACGGCTTATAAGAGTTTGGAAACGCTTCCAAGCAGAATAATAGGACTCATCGGGGTCCATATGAAAAGAACGGATTTGCTCGCGTAGACGCCCGGCCTTTGATGGAGGGAAATACTTCCTAAGGAACTTGGATTACAAGTCGGCCCATGTGGCGATTAAGGCATTTGGAAGAGAGTCAAACCATGTAGCAGCACGACCGGAAAGTGAGAACGGGAATAACTTAAGATGAATGACGTCGGACGAGATATTATTAATATTAAAAGTTTCGCAGGTCCGCACGAATCAGGATAGTTGTCCCGGAGCATCTTCGTCATCCAAGCCGTGGAACTGAGCAGAATTTTTGATGGAATGCAAGACGTGAGAGGGAATTTGCCAGTTTTGGTTATTAGTCGCAGCAGGTCGAACAATTGCAGATCGGGCTCCCACGATGCCATCGTTGGCTCTAGCATGAACGGTTTGTCTAGGTGATGGAGCGGCGTCACCTATATCTATTCTAGGAGTAGAGACGTGTACCTTGATGTCGGGTTCGCTCTTTAAGTCGCTGGTGAAACTCTCAGGCTCTTTTGATTCAGTGAATAAAGGTGGGCCTTGAGAACGGGTATTATGCATAAACTGAAATAAAAATTATATTATTATTTATTATTTATTATTTTTATTTTTTTTAAATTTTTTTTAACCAAAAGAAAACGTCGATTCCCAAATAACTGAAAAAATTTAACCTTTAAAATCCAATTATGAGCCGAATATAAATATATTCAATAAAAACCGGGCTTAAAATACTTGAAAATGTAGAAAATATTTATATAATAACGTGTATCTTTTAAACCATATCATGTAACCACGATGACGGTTAGATATCACTATGGGCATAACGAATTCTTAGTCATGCCATTTGGTTTGACTAATGAAGATGTTTTCATGCGTCTAATGAATAGAGTATGCAAAACCTACTTAGACAAATATGTAATTATGTTTATTGATGGCCTTCTAATTTGTTCATGAACCAAGGATGAACATGAACAACGTTCGAAATTGATCGTGGAACCATTAAGGAATGAGCAACTTTGCCAAAATCCCAAATTGGAAGCTTTGGATTTGTGAAATTCATTTTCCAAGGCACGTGATTAACAAAAAAAAAGTTATTCAACTTGATTCAACCAAGATCAAGGCATTATGATTTGGGAAGCGCCGACTACTCCAATCGAAGTGCATCAATTTCTTGGTTTAGCTTGTTACTACCATTGTTTCACTGAAACTTCTTCAAAATAGCCCTATCCTTGATAAAAAGTTAGATTGGGGCGATAAGAATTAGTCAGCCTTTTTAATTATTGAAACATAAATTATGTAGTGCACCTATTATAACCCTTTCTAAGGAAGTAGACAACTAGTTCTTATATTGTGACACATCATACCAAGGATTAGGTTGTGTGTTGATGCAAAACAAAAAAGTTATCGCATATGCATCTCGACAGTTAAAAACACTTGAAAAGATCTATACGCGACTCATGACTTTGAATTTTAAGATTTGTGGACAAAATCTTTATGGTTAAAAGTGTACTATATTCACTTATCACAATAAGTCTGCAACAAATTGTCAATGAAAAGGATATAAATGTAAGGCAATGATGTTGGGCCAAATTTCTAAACGATGATAATTGTGAAATTACATATCACCCTGGAAAGGCTAACAAGGCAACCCTCTAATGCTTTGAGTCGCAATGAAAGCGTTAAGACTCTTACGATTTGAGCGTTAGGAATGACTATCCACACGAGCCTTGCCGCTCGAATTCATGATGCATAACAAGAAGCCCTCAAGATGTACACTTTCAAAGGAATATTTGCGAGGAATGGTAAAACAACTAGAATGAAAGACGATGAATCCTCTATTTTTCTGACCGAATTTAGGTACCAAGTAATGGGGACTTGCGTATGTTAGAACTAGACAAGGCCCAGAGTTATTTTTGTTGCTTAAAGATATTCTAACTGTCATGTTATTATGCCTCTTAAGGTGTTATTATGTCATGTCATATTATTATGTCTCTTAAGGTGTCTAGAGGTTAAAATGAAAGTACATGAGTTGACTAGTTAACTAACTGGGCTTACTATACCACTCTATATTTCTCATAAACCTAGTCTCAATACATGTTGTATCGGTAGACTCAGCTAAGACCGATAGCTTGCATAGTGATACAGACCTAATGAAAACTGGGTTCTAAGTGGCTTACCGCTTCACATACGGTTTAATGACCTTAATTCTTGTATTGATTTATTTTCGGATTTCCAAGGTTTCAGGTTTTATGATGTTTGTCGCGTGGAACGTCTTGTTTTGTCCTTCTATTGCAAGTCACTGCAGGCCTAGGACCAACAAATGTCCTTGTATATTATAACCCCAATATATTCTAACTGTCCTGTTGCAAGTCATTGCAAACCTATGGCCACCTGATATCTATGCACTTCTTGTTTGTCCTACGGTTGAAAGACATTGCAGACCTAGAACTCTCCGTTATTTTAAATCTATATAAGGTTGAACATACCTTAGATCCAATAGTTCGCATTCACCCTTACTTACATATGCAAATAGTATAATCAACTGTATAAGGATATTCATGCTACCTAGATCATGGAGGTATGTCTTGTATGTGGGGCAGCCGGTTCATCATGTTCTAAATCTTACACTTAACATATTCGATTACTTGTCTAGAAATGCTAAGTTTCTTAGCTTAAGTTGTTAAACAATATCGGTAAACGTATTTATTAAAAAAAAATACTTTTGTTTATTCTATATTTAAAAAAAAATACAAAAATATGTCCACTACTCTTCCAAGGTCGTTAATTTTTTTTTATTTTCTTACATTGTTTTAATGTTTAAAATGACATTAGATATAGCAGTAAGCATGATAAAACATGAGACTAACGACAACAAGTTTGCATGTGCTTGTTTGATACTATGCAGATATGCATGGTTCTTGATTAACTTCAAGATAGTAATAAATTCATCAAGATTGTTCCTGCCAATTCTAGCACGTGCAACGCTGTATTATCCTGTGGGGATTCACCGCCTCATTTGGGTGCTTCTCACCAAGAACTACCTATGATAAGGATAATGACGATATCTATGATGCTCAATTCAATATATAGATCTGTTGTTCATGAGGAGTATTCAATAATGAAAACAATATTCAAGAAAGTGAGTATCATGTGATCTGCAAACAATTCAGATATGCTGAACAAACCGAACCATTTGAAACCTCTGTTGCTGATCATCCAGTTGATCAAAACAAGACTGAAGCCATTAAAGACTTCCGAGCTAATATGATCAAAACAAGACTGAAGCTATTAAAGACTTCCGAGGTAGAGTCGAGGAGGGAGTTTGTTGAGATGTTGCGTACACGAGAGTTAAGGTAGAAGATTATTGAGCTGGCGTCAAATGGGGAGTTTGTTGACGCAGTCCTTAACGATAGATTCGATGAATTATTGTCGTCGATATTTCTCGGCAACGATAGTTATTCATCGTTATAGATTTGCAATTATTGTTATTTTGGTGGTGGATTGTATTGTGTAATGGGCTTGGGATGGTGGAGACAAAGTCCACCAAGCCCATGTTGGTCCACACACTATAATAGGGGTTTTCCAAAGACTTTGTGCAAGTATTGTAATATTGGTTTCCGATATCTCTAGTTTAGAATCCGAACTCGAAACCACATGATATCCAAAGTATCTTTTGGTGACATCATCTTTGTTCTATTTCTACACATTTCTTTAATTTACAGTTTCTACACTCTCAAATGAACACATTCACCATCCAGCAAGCTACATTTACGTTCATAAACCGAAAAATTAGAGCCTTTAGCATATACACAGGCACGCTTACAGTTTCCCTATTCACATCTCTTAACAAACGGGTTATTGTCCGTTTAGCCCGAAAGATAACTCCAAAAATCGCAAGCAGCCAATAGAATTTCTTCAATTTCCCCTTATTTAAATTGATTGTTAAACAACTCCCATATGTCGCCATGTCGGTCAATGAACCAACACGCTACTTATAAAAAATCCCATAGCTAAACCACTCAAAAACAGGCTCGTACTCAATGAATTCATTCTTTCAATAACTTCCCTAATAAAAATTCAAGCTAGCGCACATAACCAAAAGCTTCACCACACCCTCCAAGAATTACTGCAGGACTAACCAAAATGACGGAATATTCTTCTTTTCGAACGTTGCTCCCATTTTTTTCTCAACAATAGCAGAAGCAACATTCCTATAACGGATAGAACGAGCCCGATTCCCATTCTTTGCAAGCTTCTGAGCCCTTTTGGATCATGGGTTATTTTTGGGCTACACGGACAATGACCCGTTCGTTAGGAGAATCGATATGAAAAGGAAAACTGAAAACATGCCTGTGGGTATGCTAAAGGTTCCAAGTTTTCAGTTCATGATTGTAGCTTGCTGGATAGTGAATGTGCTCATCTGAGAATAGACTGACCAGAAGAGTATGCAGGTTGCCCATATCGGGATTAGACCAATAATCATTTTGACTTCTTCAAATTGTGTAACGGTTGACACTATCCGTGATTGTTTCTGTTTTCATCTGAATTTGCATAATCAAGTAGGATGGCTGCTTTGTCAAGTGGCCTGTATCATCAAGTTGCATAAAAGAAAATGGTTGGTTTCAATGAAATATTATAATATGTAGGTCAACTGTCAGGTAAAAGACCGTATGGACTTCCATTCAATTTGGATATTATTCCTTATATTTTATTTTTGCATGGCTTAATCGCTCATAACTATGCGACAAAATCCTTGTGTTTTATTATTAACATGAAAGCTCTTTTATACTTGATTAAATCTCTGGAGATTTTTGAAATATGATGAAAAGATCTATTTTTTCTTGATCGGGTCGTAAACTTTATTGAAAGGACACTTTTAGCGATGGCGATTTCCGACACGACACGAAAAGAATCATATTTTGGGTTTTCTAACACCTGCTTAATAAACGAGTCATTTTTGGGTTTGACCAGGTTAACCTGTTTAATTAACAGCCAAACAGGTCCACCCGCAAAGATATTTAACTCAAAAGGTCAAACCGCTAACCCTCTATGACCCCGTTTCATCATGTACTAACGTTTTACCAGTTACCAGACCCGACCCACCCATTTTTCATCTCTAGTGATTACAAGATTATAGATCAGGTTAATGTGTTTGTTTAGGAAGATATATAATAATTCTTTCATACTTTTTTCCCACAAAATTCTTGTGGGAAAAAGTATATCTACATACCTGAATTTAGTCGTATGTGGAACTTTGGAGTTGCTGTAACCATTGATTCAAAAAGCCCGGGTACAGGTGATTCCTATTTTTTATAGCGAAAAAGACAACTCTCCATATAACCCCTTGAGCCGATAAATACCAGTCCCATAAACCCATACAGTAATCATGGTCCCAACTGAAATCCCATCTTCTAGCCTTATGTTGTTGTATATTAAAACAAAATCGTAACCGCAGAAACAGACCCAAGGCTAACACAAAAGTAAAAACGTTTGAAAAAGTAGACCATTGCTTTTACCTCTTTCAGGGTGGAAGTATCGAGTTGACATTGTTGGTTTCTCCATGTCAATCAGAATCATATGTATGGTGCAAGCTCCATAGAGGTATTGGTCTTGACTGCGTAATTGTCAAGACAACCCTGCCACAACAGATCCAAAAATATTATAATTACCAAAAGTAAAAAAGGAACAGAAACAATATGGTTGGTTACAAATACTAGAGCTATGAAAAGCCAAAGTAGTTAATGTAAGGAATCCTCTACGCAACACCTGATTAAAATACCTGAATAAAACGTCAAAAATTGAAATTCTTGTCTGTTGCAAAATCAAACTGAACGAGATCTTCTTAAATGGTGACCTGAAATCATTGTTTGAATCGTAGGGAGATGGTATGTATCTGTTTTTTAATTAAAATAAAATATAGAGTTAACTGCATAAATCACCGCCCTATGAGAGAAAGAGAGATGTGTTATGTACCCAACCCACGTTAACCATGCAACACTAATCCCACGTTCCCATTTTCCAAACATTAGCTTTCATGTATTGTAATTAGTCGGTAGTTTTCCATATTTTTGTTGTGTTGGTTTATTTGTTAAGGCTATATAAAGCCTAAGTTGTATTCTCAATGATTATGAATGAAATTATTATGATTTGATAAATCAAAGTCTCTTCCAAAAATCTTTGAATTCTATTCCGGTTTCCGTCTATTTTCTTTGGACCATTTGATTAACGAACACGGTTCGTAACAAGATGGTGGTGGTTAACGGAGGATTGTTATTGATTTGACTAATCGGTAAAACCAAATCGGGTTGTGTAACCGATTGGTATGAGAGAGAGCGCTCTTTGAAAGGTTGCAGCTGGGAAAGAAGATGATTTAATGGGAGGTACTGGTAGTTGGTAGTGGTAGTGGGCCTCTACTTTTTTTTGTATTTAATATAACTAAGGTAGTGTTTGGGATTTCTTAATTGAGTCTTTTTTTTAGCTTTTAAAATATGTTTGGTAATCTACGGTAGAAACTCTATAAAATAATACACTTAGGATCATCAAAATTTATTAATTAAAAGAGTTATTAATTAATCGATAAATTAATAATTATTAATTTATATATTAATTAATATTTTATTAATTTATAGTAGAATACTTAGTTTACAAACACCTTTCAAGCTTCCACTTAATTATTGTATACAATGCATGTATATCAAATGAACGGCCCAATTTGAAGGAAACCTTCAATCTCCCACCTTATTATGCTTCTTGTGTTCAATGTATCACTTTCTTGTTAAGCTATGAGAAAACAACACCAGAAGTTCTTACCATGCTAAGGAAAATTAGAGACGAGATTCAAGGGGAAATTGATTTCAACAAAAAAAAAAGACAATTGAGTCATTTTTCAAGAAACCTTCGTAAATCATTCATGTAATATGCTATATATAAGGAATTATTATTTTATATTTTATATGGGGTCTAAAGAAATTATCAAAAATGTATTATCTTATAATTTTAGCGAATTCTTAATTTAGCACCCTATCCCCGAGTCGGGACCGGCAAAAAATATTATCATAGAGAGTTTATTAAATAATCGAGTATTAATTTATCGAGTTTCTAATGTATAAGTTTTTTTGGGTTTAACTTCTCATCAAGTGTAAAAAGGAAATTATTTTAAATTAAGAAATCTCAACTTTATGAACTTTTAGGTTTGATGAGAAGGCACCTTGTAGCTCTCAATCATCCCTACCACCACCAAGATCTCACCTACACCTTGTCATCATCAATTTAAGACCCGCATCTCTCAACTACATCCCTACCAATCTACCATAATCAATTTAACACCAATTTAACATCTACGGCTCTCAACTACATCCCTACCATCATCAATTTAACCCTTGCAGCTATCCCTATCACCATCAATTTAACCCTACCACCATCCTTTAACACCAATTTATCACCTATTGACTTATTGTTTATAAGTTAATCCAAACACTTTTCTTGAAAACTCATTTTTGAAAAGTTATAATTGATAAGTCCTTTTACAAGAAGTCCTTTTGGACTTGAATAAGGAATCCCAAGCACACCCTAAGTATTCATATATATAATATAATATAATTAATAGCTATTTTATGAATTTTTTTTTTAATTTAAGTAAAGTTTAGTTATTGCAAATTATAAAACATTTGTCTCATTTTTACTTTTTATTTTTTACATATGTTTACTAGTTTTAGAGTCCATGTAACACACGAAATGACCTAAATAATAAAGTTATAAAGAAAACAAATAAGTACACAATGAATATATGAAAAAATGTATTATATATATGTTTGTATTTATACTTTATGTAACATAAATTGATTTTATTTATATCACTATATGATCTTTTTTTTTTAAATGAACTTAATAAAAAAAAATATAATAACACAAGTGCAAAAAAAAAAAACCCGAGAACGCTCCATCTATTGAAAGTTGTATTCTCAATATCATATACGTATAATCGAAAGAACTTTGGTTATGAACCAATTCCGTAGAAGACTTCTCACATAATAACAGTTATGAGCTACACAATGAAAAATATTTTGATAAGTTTGAGGGGGCTTCTCGACTTTTCTATAATGGCAACACATAAAAATAACACATTAACCCGTTCAAATTTGTGAATGTTTTGCTTCACTTGAGCGTAATTTTGTATGACATGCTTCACAGACAATATTCTGATCACCATTAAAAAAAAGATCATCTTGGTCTCTAATCCTTTACCCAAGACAATGACAGCCTCGCCAGTTCGGTTGTCGTAGTTACAACGGTTGAAGGATAAAAACATGTATTGGTTCAACGTCTTCACTGGCATACGCTTCATGGTCTTTGGCGGTTTTACTTTAAGAACTAGCTTCCTCCAACCCGTCCTTCGATCAATCTCATTGATACGCTTACGAATAAGGACCTGTGGCTTAAGAAACTTAAACCCATGGTTGACCTCGAATAGCAAATGTTGATGAAACCAATCTGCTATTCGATCACCCCCACGGTTTATAAACGTCCTACACGCGAGGGTCCGAACATCCCAACGCAGTAATGAGAGAAAATCAGTTATCCTTTCATAGTATTGGATACCGTTCTCCCATTTGACAATACATACTTTCAACTCAGAATCATAAAGCCATGAAATAATGTCACCTCGCACTTTAGACACGTTCTTGAAAGACGTCATCTGATTACCTTTTGCACGAGCAACAGCTTCAATCTTCTGCTCTTCATCCACGTAGCGATACGCTTCAATGATCTTTCGAGCTTTCTTACTTCGATAACCAAACCATCTCTGAATATCAGCATCATTCGGGTTTTCAATCGAATCAAACCTCGTATCAACCACACGTTTACCCGTTGATACGTTATCCAAATGATCCTCAGCTGCTTTGAATGTTTCCTCAGTAAATACCGGAGCACCCTGATCAACATTGGTGTGTTGAAACAGATCAGGGTATTCCTCAGCTGCCATATCTTCAATCTCTATATCCTCGTCTTCATAAATAAAAGCCGTATTCATCTGAATAGTTGGATCATTTAAGATCTCTTCATCATTCTCGACTTCCACATCAGGCTCATCTTCTAACACGGTCAAGTCATCCTCATTTAAGCCAAGTAGTAACGAAATCTGCTCTCGTGTTAGAGACCTTTCTACAAACTGTCCCTCCTCAATCTCATCCTTATTCACCATACTTCTAACCACCCCTGATTCATAAACAAAGATGACGGTGTTAGCTTCAATCATCTCAATAGGTTTGGCGACTATATAATCACGATACACTATAATCTGCTTTCCAGAGTTATCAGCAGTACTTGTACCCGCACCAAAGGACGAGCCATGAGATTTTTTCGGCTCACTTCCTCCGGCACCAGAAGCATCAGGATCTTCATCATCATTTTTCAGCTTCTTCAGTGCATCATCCTTGCAGGTTAGTTGCAAGATGAGTTCCTCCTACTCTTTATTTTTCACCCCTTGAGACGTAACAATCTCACGAAGGGCCTTCATATCTTTCTGGCAAAAAGAGACATAACTCAGCAATTTCTTCTGATTCTCCATGAGACGTTCTTGATTCATACGATCAGCCGACATTTGATATTCATAAAGATGAAGTAAGCTCAACAACATGTTCGTTGCTGGTCTTGAGGCATAGCATGAAAAGAAGTAGGAATAGGCTGAACTGGACCTGGAGGACGACTAAGCCTCATAAATGACATATCCATCGGAGGAGGAGGCATCATCACCGGTGTTGGAGAAACCACCGAAGTAGCTGTGGTAGGCCTTGGCAAAGTAGATAAGGCAGATTGCGGAATCAGGCTAAGCCTAGGATCCGATGTAAGCGTAGTCGCCAATGTAAGCTCCGGGGTGCTAGTAGTAAGCGGCACCGCCGGACGTTGAGAAATGGACGGCCTAGGAGGTGGAACTCAAATTAAGATACCAGCACCAGCTGACTCTCGTCGCTTAGTCGATCCTTCACGAGCTAATTCTTTCCCTTTACGTTTACGATGAGCTGCTATAGCACCCGCTAAAGCAGCCTCAACCACAGCTGGTTGGAGAGCTGGTACACCACCATCACCACCATTACCACCATTATCACCATCATTATCATCATCTTCTCCTTCGTTCCCACCTGCCCCTTCCTCACGCTCGGAATCCGAATCATCATGGATCCAGCGATCATTGTCAGGACATACATAGTTTGGATTCACTAGATGACCAATCAAGCGTTTGGTCCTAGGTTTATCCTTACGATAGAGCTTCATCCTCCGTACTGTATCAGCAGTCATGTGATCTAGTGGCAATACATCATCCACCAATGTTTGATCAATAGCCAGATTAGGAATCAGATCTTGAATAATCAATTGGAGGAACCGAGGATACATTAAAAACTTCTTTCTTGGAACTGTTTGAAGACACTGTTCTTTAAGATGATAGAAAATCATCTCTGAAAAGTTAAACGGCTTGTTTAGTATCAACGCGATGAAAGCCGACTGTAGTATGATCCTGCATTCATCAAAACCACCTTTACGACCTCCTAAGCATTGGATTAACACATGCAATAGATACTTGTAAGTTGGGCACAATCCATTCTTGTTGTACATCGAATCATCAATGTTACCACCATAGAATACAAGACGGAAAAATCCCTTGATCAAATTCTTATCAAATTCACAAGGATTATCGATGTTATCTCCAAACCAAAGCACCCGTCGGATTACATCAGTATCAATAGTGATAGGTGTTTGGTTGATCGTGGCTATGATATGGTTCTCAACTTCAACATACTGGGCCGTGTTCCAGAAGTGACGTATAATACTTCGATAAACCTTAGGCTGAGCAGTCACAGCAAAGTTTATAACCGATCGTCTAATAAATGCTAGTAAGTCCCCAAATACAGCTTCATTGGCAAAGTTTGTACAGACAAAGGCACAGAAATTATGCTGTTTGTCGTACGAAAGCATTGGTAACTCTTGTTGTTGTTGTTGTTGTTGTTGCTGTTGCTGTTGTTGTTGATCAGCAACCGGGGGATCTTGTTCCATATTATCGGCCATGTTCTAAATAAACAACGTCGAGAATCAGTGATAATCAATAAATATAAATATATATAAGTTTGTCAATTTTTAAATAAAATTTGAAAAATAAAATAATTTAAATAGAATGTCATTCATTAAACAAGCTGATTCGTTAAATAAGTATAATGAAACATTTGTTTTGCTATCAAGTAAATAAATAACGAATGAGGACTGATGAATCACTAACGAATCACAATGAAAATTTAACGAACTAATGTCTAGTTCAATATAAATATCGAATGCAGCTCTGATTCGTTATAAATAAAGATTCGTCATCCTGATTTGTGTGAATGGCATAACGAATTGGACACGAATGAGTTCCAATTCGTTAACAATAACGAATGGCCAACTTAGCTTAATATTTGACTTAATTGGTCAAGGTCAAATTACCAAGAACCAAAATAGTCAACAAAGTAATCGGACATCAATAGTGCAATAATCAGCAACACAAAGCCAAATCAATGATCATTATGGATCTCAGAATCGGATTACGATTACAATGGCATCAGTATATTGATCCAAGACATAGTATAAAGCGAATAACTTAAGGTTTATAAAAACCTCTCAGACCCGGTTACAAAATCACATAATAAACCTATCAAACCAGTATCAAATTTGACGAAATGTATTGCGGTTTGATCATCTATACCTAAGGATAACGAATATATGATTAAAAAGAGGTTTGATGATGATCGAGATTTCTTGAAAATTTGGCCAGAGTAACATTGTATTATGGGAAGAAGATGAATAGTGTGAAACGAATCATTTCACGAACCCCTATATACCACTAACACGGCACACTTTTTGATGTAACGAATCAGCTGATTCGTTTGAATTTTGAATTAACGAATCAGGTGATTCGTTAGGTTAAATTAAAACGTGTCACAACGAATTAGACCCAATTCGTTAACTCAGAAACATAAGATTAACGAATTAGCTTTAATTCGTGTTTATTTCGTTAACTATGCATAACGAATTAAATTAATTAATTATAAAGTGGCGGAAGCGAATTAGTGTAACAAATTAGAATGTAATTCGTTAAAAATGACCTAATTCGTTATTCATAATTAACGAATTACTTTTTTGTAATTTTAAATTAAATTAATTAATTAAATCAATCAATTAAATTGAATAGAAATAAATATGTAAGTCAATTTAACTTAAATGAATCACCGAGAACCCATATCTCGATGATTATATACCTTAAAAACCATAAAGTGTTTCACGTTTTGAACCACATAACTTAAAAAATTTAAATAATATGTAAAAAGAAAAGAATATTTTTGTGTTTTTACATAAAATACTTACAAAAGAAATATCCGAAAATGAAAAACATAGAATAGAAAATATTTTTGTGTTTTTGTATAGTTTTTTAAAAGCAGTACATATTTTTGGATTTTTGTTGAGTTTGAGTAAAGAATCATATTGACTGAATTGCCTGTCCATCTCAGTTTTATATTTCAGCGATATTATGACTGGCGTTAAGTCGGTCATTAATATTGTTGTCCACCTAAATCTTATAACAAACTTTCGAGCATTTATGTGATATGATTAATGGTTCAATTAGGGCACCGAATATCAGAAACTATCAGCCTCTAATCTCGGTTCAAGCTTAATTTGATTTTTGCCAAATCACCCCAACTTGCAAGGGAGGAACAAACGTATGACTAACAATGGATTTTTATCAAGTCAGTAATTTAGATTGACGGAGTACAGCAGTGATCAAGTTTAATGACTTTGGGTTTGCTCTAAAAGCGAGAGAAATATTCATTCATATGAATTCCCAGATGATTAAGCCGCATAAAGACTCATAGTATCCAGAATCTCAACGCTTGTTATTTGCTTTATTATATTTTTGGGTGAACAAACAACTATAAGGCTTGAGTATGACAAGTTATTACATTTCTGCCATCCTCACCGAGATTTTTGCTAGAGACTAACACCTCTTTCAATTTGGCTTTTCTTTATGTTTATATCACATATTTTACTCTAACAGCTTGTTTAAGACCTATCAATGTGCCAATGATTAAGCAGTCAGTCTTTTAAGTTTATTTCTTACTGGATATGGGGTCAAACAATCAATGTACTATCATTTTCTCTTTTTGCTTCAAAAACTCAAAATTTTGAGGAGCATAAAAACAAAAAATGAATTTAATTGCCCCAGTTACTTTAAGTCTATAGATTAATGGCTATCCTATCCATCTACGAGTAGATAACAGGACCAAAACATGCAAGCATGCTCCACATACTTAAATAACCGACATAATTTTCATCAAAAAAATAAAGTAACAAGCATAACAAACGCCCAAACTACTTTCCATTATCAGATAAATGGCTATTCTGAATATTTACGAGATATTATCAGGACCAACCATATACAAGTATATGTCCTTCAAACAGTAGTAATTGACAAATTTTCAGCGAATGTAAGCAAAAATCTTTTTGGTTTTTCTCTTTACAAACATAAAAGACAATCTTTTTGTCTTTTTCAGATTTTTTCTGTACAAACTAGAAATTCACTATCTTTTTGATTTTTCAAATATTCTAATAAATAAAAAAAAATTTTCATAATCTTTTTGATTTTTCAAATTTTAAGATGGTTTTGGATTTTTAGATTTTCTCAAAGAAAAATATTAAAAACATGAAAACACACTATTTTTTATTTTTCAAATTTTTCAATGTTTTTGGGTTTTATCTATACAAACAAAAAGCACACTATTTTTGTATTTTCTATTTTCAACCCCTAAACACCAAAATCAAAAGAAAAATTTAAAATAAAAATAAACTGAAAATAAAGATAGTTATCCTTGTTTCAGGATATCAGCAAGGGTTTTTAATCCATTTAAACCAAGCAAAAATTGAAAACGTGTTTTGTCAAATGCTTTGGTAAATAGATCGGCCTTCTAAAAATCGGTATGTACTTTCTCAAGATCAATCAACTTCTTTTCAAAACAATCCCGTATAAAATGATATCGAATCTCGATATTTTTCGTTTTAGAATGTTGCACGAGATTTTTAGTGATGCTAATGGCAGCAGAATTATCAATTAAAATGGGAGTAGTAAGAAACTTCAAACTATAGTCGCGAAATGTTGTTGTATCCACAAAACCTGGGAATAGCAACTCGAAGCTGCACTGCCAGGAAACAAGCCGGCTTCCTAAGAATTGACATCCTACTGTGGTAGTTTTAAAGCTAATCTTGCATCCTCCATAGTCTGAGTCAGAATAAGCGATAAGATCAAATGTATCGTCCTTGGGGTACCATAACCTGGTGTCTGGTTTGCCCCTCAAATATTGAAAAATACGCTTGACCGCTGCCAGGCGAGTCACTCGGGGACTAGCATGGTACCTAGCAGATAAACAGACATCAAACATTATGTCAGGTAGAGAAGCAGTAAGATACATCAAAGAACCAATCATAGCTCGATATAGGGTAGGATCGACGGTATCCTCCAATTCATTCGGTAATAAATTGTGACCCACGGGGAGAGGAGTAGAAGGGTTTTTCTGGCAGTAATCTTGAATCGGCTCAAGATATCGTTACGCACTTAGTCTGGTGAATGAAGATTCCTTTCGCAGACTGATGAACCTGCAACCCTAAAAAGAAATTCATCTCTCCTATCGAACTCATTTCGAATTTGGTTTGCATTGACTTCTCAAATTCCTTACACAATGCGTCGTTTGTTGACCCAAAGATTATATCATCAACGTAAATCTGAACGAGGAGAAGATCATCACCAATGTTTTTGTAAAATAAAGTGCAGTCAACAGTCCCACGTTTGAAACCATTATCCGTCAGATGGTCGGCGAGCGTGCCATACCAAGCTATCGGGGCTTGATGTAGACCATATAATGCCTTGTTTAAGCGATAAACTTGGTTAGAATAATCAGGGTCTTCAAAACCTTGAGGCTGTAACACAAACACTTCCTCGTGTAGTTCACCATTGAGAAAAGCACTTTTAACATCCATTTGATAGACTTTTATGTTCTTGTAAGTTGCATAGGCCAGAAAGATTCGTATAGACTCCAATCTTGCAACGGGAGCATATACTTCAGTGTAGTCAATACCCTCTTGCTGATGGAAACCTTCTGCCACTAACCGTGCCTTGTTTCTCACGATCACCCCACGATCATCTTTTTTACATTTAAATACCCACTTAGTCGGAATCGCCTTCTTGACTCTAGTGGGTTTGTCCATAAGATCCCAAACACCTAAACGTGCAAACTGCTGTAATTCTTCTTGCATGGCTTCTACCCAAGAAGGATCATGAAGTGCCATACGAGGTGTCGTTGGCTCAACTTGGGATAGAAAGCATGTGAATTTAGCATCATTTACAATTCTAGAAGAATGTAGATCTGCATAATCACACAATACATTATCCCCATTTGATGAAGCAACTTAATGACGTGTCTGAACTCCTGCATCAAGGTCTCCAATAATGTTCTCCTTTGGGTGATAATTATGAATCCTAAGAGTGGGATTCTCAGGAACAACAACATTGTCGAATAAATTAGTGTAATGTTATCCAAGCTCATGAGAACCATCACTATCAAGATCAATAACTTGATCAACAGTTGGATTATCATCAGAAGAAGTAGATGCATTATCAAAGATAACTTGAGAATCATCATGAGGATCTTCAGTTGGAGTATCGGTTGAATCTTCAACATAATTAGAACTTGAAAATCTTGGAATTACCAATTGATCCTCAAAGTATGCACGAACTAGGTCTTCATCAGGTTGTTCAATAATTGGAGTAAATGAGTTAAATAAGCTATCATAGTGATTCGATCTTAGTGATTAAATTCTGAACAAGAGTATCTTGAACTCATAAATAAGAACCACGAGTATCTTGAATAATTATCAGTAACAACCAGGCAATACCAATCTCCAGAGATACTAGCACGATTCACTCGACCGAACAGATCCATATGAAGTCGTTCTAATGGTGTATCAATGGAATTAAATAACTTAAAAGGATGCGACTTTTTCTTCTGTTTGCCCTTTTTGCAATCAATACAGTGGTCGGATAACTTAAAAATCTTCAAAGACACACCTTCAACTAAGTCATTTTCCATTAGATAGTTCATCTTACGAATATGAATGTGACCCATTCTACGATGCCATAGAATGGAGTCCTTCTCGGTTGCTTTCGAGACAAAACATGTTTTGATAGATGTTGATACTTTAGAACTCATATTTAAGACATAAATATCATTAGATCGAGGTGATCTCATGACTACCATGTCCTCGGGAATGACGTATCCCGGTTGAAGAATCAGACATTCTTTATTAGTGAATACCGTGGTATACTTCTTGTCACAGATTTGCGACACACTCAATAAATTATGATCCACCTTGTCACAATAGTTGACTTTCTCAAAGGTAATATGCCCATTCGAAACTTCACCTTCCTGTGTGATCATACCCCCAGAATTCCCAGCAAAAGCCACACAACCTCCTTGAATATTTCTCATGTTTTGTAAGAGGTTGAGATTTCCAGTAATATAACGAGAACATCTGCTGTCCATAATCCAGTTTTCACCAGAAATGGTCTTGGATGTACCCTACACACAAAAGAAAATGATTAGTTCAAAAAGGCAGCCCATGCCTCAGTCTTGGGCACTTTTTGATTTCCATGAGAAATATTAAACTTAGCCGAATTCAACTATTGTTCAACAACTTGAGAATAAGTTACAGGTTTCTTAAGATAAGCAGCTTGAACAACATTTGAGTTCACATTATTGCAGATTGGAGCGGTTGGTACAACCTTAGGTTTTACTTGACCATATGTTTCATTCACATGAACCACTTTACGCGAATTCACGTTAGAGAACATAATATGAGTATCATCAACACCCGACATAGGTCGTTTCAGAATTTCCTTTATCACCGGAATTGGTTTCGAGTGGTCCTTGATAAATGGGTGAAAATTATGAGTGTTCTTCTGGCTGCAATTTCTCACTACATGACCTTGTTGACCGCAAAGAATGAAACTTCGCATATCAACACGATTATGTTGAAAGTTAGGAAACACAAATGCCATAGAAGGTTGGTGACTCATGGTCTGAGTAAAGTTCTTGGCCAATTCATCAGACGACACTGATTTCTTCTTTAGATAGAAATCAAGGTTTTGGAAAAGCTTTGCAAAGTGTCAGTGCCAGATGATTTTACAAAGTTAACCTTTTTAGCTGCTTTTAACACTTGCTTAGCTCTAACCGATGGATCTGATGAATTTGATGTTTTGGCACAAGCATATTGACGCTCAAGATCTTGTATCTTGGATGTTTCGTTGTGAAAGACACTTTCGATCATTTCTGGTTTGATAATGCTAATCGGAATGCCTTTCTCAGTGAACATCGTGTCAATTCCTTTTAATTTAAATCCCGACCAGTTGATGACTTTGAAACAGTAGGATTGATGAAACGCAACAAATCCTCATCAGAAATTTTGGGCTTTTCTGGTTTCTTAACTTTCACTGGTTTAACCTTAACATGATTTTCTTGTTTCACCTGAGTTGTGTGCGAACCATACACAGCCTCCTCAAATTCATGAGGTTCACAAAGAATGTGATTAGGACTTGGAATGTTCTTGTTCTTGTGTATTATTTCATGTTTAAACACATCTTCGATGATGACTTTATCAACATTTTCAACAAAGTTTTTGTTGCTTTGAACATGAGGTTTTTGAATTGTAGATTGGGCTTTAACAGTTTCAGGTTTAACTGGTTTTGCTTTCTCTGAAATCACAGTTTCTTTAACAACCACATCCTCTTCTTTTCTAGCAAAAGGATTTGGTTTGTAATCATTTTGAAAAGGTGATGGAATTTCAGCAAAACCTAAACCTTTCTTTGAATCTTTTTGCTTACCGGTTACTTCTATAACTTCATTTAGCAAAAAGGAAGAGTTTCTAAATTTGCCCATTTGTTCTTTAATTCAAGAACCTCATTCTCAAGCTCGGTTATCTTTGATCTATGTTTCAAGATTTCTTGAAACTTTTGATCATTGATAGTCATTTTAACAGATAACTCAGCCTTAAGATCATGATTACTTATAGTTAAGGCCTCAATTTTCTCTCTTGAATTCATTTGAGAGGTTAAGGATTGCCTATAAGTGTCCTTTAAAGAAACAATCTCTTTTAACAAATTATCATTTTGAAGTTTTAAGGAATCTATCTTAGGCTTGTTGAGTTCACAATCAGCACCTGAAACCTTAACAGATAATTTAGAAGTCGAAATACTAACCTCATTTTGCTTAGCCATGTAAGCAGACGTGGTTGGATCACTGATTTTAGCCATACATGCGAAAGTGGTTGGAAGCTTTTCACTTGAACCATCTGAATTAGACTCAGTATCAGCATCAAAAGATAGCTCACTCCCACTTGCATCTTGAAAATGTTCACTTGATCCAAACATCACCAAATTAGCTTGATTGTCATGGCACAGCAATCGTCGTGAACAATCAGTACTATCCAAGTTAGACAACATTGCTTGTGACCCAGATGAGGAAGGTTTAGTGCCAGTAGACTTTCTTGCATCATTTCCACTTTTACCCAATGAATTCTGATCTTGCTTTATGGGACCAGTGTACTCCTTCTACGGCTTATCACATTCTTTAGCAAAATGCCTAAACTCTTGACAGTTATAGCATTTGACCTTTAATTTATCGAAACCCAACTTCTTGTTCAATGAAGGAAGATCTTTACCCGTTCTCTGCATAAACTTTTTCACTTTCCTGACTATCATAGCCATATTCCACTTCAAGTCCATCAGTTCCAAATCATTAGGTTCAATCTGATCATAGTCTTCATCAGTCAAGTCACTCGTTGCAATCTTACTACTAATCAGATTCTCGTATGAAGTCATGAAGGCAGACAAAAAGACAAAGTTTTATTCGGCCTCCCTCATGTTTACATTTGATTGTGATGAGAATTAATTTGCATGTGATGAATTTCCAGATCCTCCAGATGACCCAGAAACACCAGATGATCTTGCATTTCCAGCTGTGTAGAAACTAGCTCGTGGATCACTATAAATAGTTGTTGCATTATCACATGCATTATGAGTAAGAAATGCAGTGATAGGAGAAATGGTTAAACTCAATGGCATACTTCCACCATAAAAGGCAGGATCTTGGTTATCCTTTGAAGACTTTTGACATTTAAGATCGTATTCTCGTGCTTCGATCTTTTGCATAAATTTTGATGACGTCAGATCTTCATTGTTGAAGTAATTATTCTCCTTCAGAACCATAAAGAAAGTCGAGTAAGAACTCGGTAATGCACTTTTAATGGTGTCAATCTTATCAACCTCAGACGTTTCCAACTTCATCTTATCCATCTCAGCTATCAAGTGATTAAACCTTGTTGTCATCTCTTCTACAGTATCACCCTTAGGTAGGTTAAAGTTTCTAAATTGAAACTTGAGCATAACATTTTTGCTTTCAGCAGTGTTACCCATACTCCTCATACGAATATCTTGGAATAAAGAAGCACAAATCTTTATGCTACCAACTTGGTGAAAGATGTTTTCGGGTACGACCATAGTGAGAGTAGAATAAGCTTTCATTTCAATTTCTAAGGATTTCTTCTCTTCAACCGAATATTGCGAGATAGCTTTAGGTGTGAATCCAATGATCTCATCTCCAATCATAGGAACGGTATAAACTTCATCCAAGCAATACGAACAATTGGGATGAACTGACCCTAAGTGAGCACGGAAACAAGGTTCCCACTTAGCAAAGTCGCTGAATTTCATTAAAGGTGGACACTTTGAATGTGAACCAATCTCGGTATCCAATTGCAACATTTGTTGCATAAGCATATTTTGGGAAGCTAATGCATACATACCAGCCATGTTGCTAAATGACAATATTTTCAAACTCCAAGGGTTAAAGTTAAAATTATATTAACGAACTATGAACAGCGGAATTAACGAACTGTAAACAATGGTTAACGAATCACAACTAACGAATTGAAAGTTGTCTAGGTAACGAATCAGGAATAGTTATAACGAATCTGAAACAACATCACACAAAGTAAACTATAACGAAAAGTAAACTATAACGAATTGGTCTATGAATTAAGTCAACTAACGAATTAGTTTGACTCAATAGGTTAACGAATCAAGTGGTTTTCTTTAACGAATCACTAAGTGTAGACTTAGCAAATTAGGATCATGAACTGTTGAGTTTCTGTAACGAATCACTAAAAGACTCTTAACGAATTAGGTGACAAATTAGCTACAGTTGATAACGAATCAACTATAGCGAAACAGGTTGTTACAACGGTTGTAAAAAACTCTGACAACTATTGCCACGTGGAAAAAAGTTGTTAGAATAACTGTTAACGAAGTGGACACGTGTAACACCAATTGAATAGCATGAATTAGAAACTGTAACGAACTGGTTCACGAAGTAGCCAATAATTATAACGAATCAGCTTGAAATATTAACGAATCAGCTTGAAAAGTTAACGAATCAACTTGAAATGTTGACGAATCAGCTTGAATCAGATGAAGATCTTCAAATCTTCAAATATTCAAACATCCATTTCCAGATTTCTGGAAAAGTATGAACACCCACACCAGTCTCAAATTCGTAATACTCAGTCAATACACCACCAAATTGTCCAATTCACCTATCAATACACTCGGAAACACAACGCGAATCCAACACAAACCGTCTCGTAACCCAAATTACCGTATATCAAAACCAATTTGACCAAAACAAACACCCTGTTTTCGGCCAAAACAAATCCAAACCAATTCAATCCAAAACCAATCCAATTTCCAATTCCTACTTATCACACCTTACCAATACCTTAACAAACACAAATCTAATCCAATCAATCCATAACGAGTCCAATTCACACTCAAATCGATCCAAACTCAAACCGTATAAAACTAATACTAAAATAACAATTACCAGTCCTCTAATAACGAATTAACACCCGAACCAGTCCTCTAAAATAACAGTTGTAAGAGAGTCAAAACTTGATTGTACTATGATTCTTTTGATAATTTAAAATGAATTAAAGAGAATACGTGTTTCACCTTATTATGGTTTTCATACATTAATTAAAGAGCAGATATTTGTAACATCACGAAATTTCTATATATATATATTATTTACGCCGGAAGAGTTAATTTAAGTTAGTAGAATAATAATATAATATAGATGAAAGGATGGCGAACTTAAGATGAAGATGGGCCTAGGTTCATGGGCTTAGGGAGTATAAATACCCCTTAAACCCTAAATCCTTTCCGTCTCCATCATTTTACACCTTAGCCTCAACCATCAAAAGCACACACTTAAGCTAAACACTCTCTACTCTATTCTATTCAACGATCAAAGACCAACTGAAGGTAACAAATTGTTTATCTCAGCTGACACCACATTCTATAACCCGACATCGCAGCCCCGTGATGCCAAATGAGCCGTTTGAATCTAGATCTAGATTTATTTGGGTGTTTAATCAACCAAAAAACGAGCTTAAGGGCCACCTTAGCTCAGATATGGACAACCCGAAGCTACCAAAGTTATAAACGATCAAACTCCGTCCAACCATGGTATTTAGCGGTCGCTGACGGGGTTGGAATCGAAAAAACCTTAAAAACGCAAAATAGAAAGCTGAACAGAACGTTAAGGCGTATAAGTATAAGCAACGTATAAGTTTAAGCAACGTATATGTATATGCAATCCGTGTATGTATGTAGCGCATATGTATAAGCCGTATATGTACAAGTAAGGCATATAAGTATGCTTAGCCGTATATGTATGTATATGTATGCATGTAACGTGTATGTATGTAAACATATATGTGCGTATGTTCCGTATAAGTATATGCATGCCGTATAAGTATGTGCGTGTCGTATATCTATATGTGTGACGTATATGTATGTATGTATATGTATGACTTTTACGCTAAGGTGACTTATACGAGTAAGAACTAACACGTTAGAAAGACTTATGCACTAGAGTGACTTACACACCCAAAACTTGTACATACCAATGGGATTTTCCAAAATAAACGAAAGCTAAAGAGCGTATATGTACGTAAACGATAGATATGGACTTAGATAATATATGAGCCAAAGATAAGTAATTAATTAATAAGGAAAGGTAACGTTTAAAACGGGAAATGACCTAGAAATATGATATAATTAGGAGTAGTTAAGTGATGCTTTTTAATTGATACACAGTTTGCCATGCACAGCTCAAGAAGGGCATTACCCTAAACTCGAAAAGGAATCTCTTACAGGTGAGTTTCTAGTTGTTATGTTTTCGGGGCTGTGTGCATACTCGATGTGATTAGTTAATACACTTACCTTAAGTGGCAAGTGTATGTCTTATATGATTTATGTGATAGTGATTGAGGTTAAAAATGAATGGTTTTCGGTACGTGAATGATCTTCGTATATTGCACGTATCACTAGGAAAGGTGATCGTTAGAAGATGCGATTGTTTTATATATGATACATGAATGATATATGTATGTTATATGAATGATTAAGGGTATGTATGAAAGTTTATAAAAAAATAAATATAAAGAAAGGTATGGTAAGGTTGTATAGAAAAAAAGAAACCGAGCCCTAATAATACTCGAGGAAGAAGGGATCTGTCACACCCCAACCTACGTCGGAAATGCTGGGGCGTGAGGTGAATGCTCACAGCTCTCAAGGTACTATCATGCAAAATTAAAATTTATGATACCTATTATTCCAATTTAAAAAGCACAACAAATTCAAATAATCATAGTACATAGAATATCATTAAAATAAGTAAAGACAAAATAAGATCTAAATTCTTGTTTCATCTCTCTAGCATGTAATCCTAAGTGTCTCCAAACAATCTTGATAATCATATCATGCGATAACCTGCATATACTTTAAAAATACAAATAGGTTTTGTCAACACTAGGTTGAGTGAGTATAACACTAGATTTAAGACACTATGATAATAATAATATAAAAGAGCAAACTGTGTCAAGTGAGATAAGCAATTTAACCAATGAGCAAATAAATAATGCTATCGGTAAGCTCGATGCCAGATGAAACTGAACGATGGCTAACACGACGGGCGTATGATCATACAAGTCTGAGAATATGTTGGACCTCTCCGACATGTATTCAAGTAAAGCATATAAGCATATAATACATTAGGCATAAATTATTAAACACACAAGACTAACGGTTGCAAATTTGAGTATTAACTAATAGTAAAATATCTACGAAGGCACATGCCCCCAAAACGGTTCAAAATAAGTAAAAGAACGGGAGTGAGATACTCACCTTAACAGACGAGCAAACGGGAATAACAATATAATTATGATGAGAATGATGTAATAAGCTGAGAAGATATTGCCTAACAAAGAATAGATGCGGACATAATAAATATAGATAGTTAACGGACCTGATAAACTGTTGGGAACCTAGATGATTAATTATTATTACTATTATGATAAATTTATATTACTTAATTTTTGTTAAAACCTTTATCATTTTTATAGAACTTTTAATATATTTTAATTAATATATTTAATATTATAGATAAAATTATTATGTTTATAATATATATATATATATCAATAGAAAAAGGTTGATTAAAATCATTTAAAATATATACATACAATATATATTTATGCTATTTATAAAAGTTACATTAATCATATATATATATATAATCGGTTTTTCTATAGATCTTAAGAAACCCTTACAAGTTGTATTATTTATATATATACATATATGTATACTTATACATATATATTTATACACATGAATATAGTTTTTACAAGATTCAAAAAAACACGAGAAATATTGATAGTTTTTAACAAAATATGAATAAATTATGATTTAATAAAATATAAAATATTAGTTATTGGTTTAATATAATTAACTAAAAAACTATAACACATTCCAAAAATAAAGGGGCTGGGGGGGGGGGGTGTTTGAGCCCGCGCCCCCATCGGTTCACATCTCTAAGCACAACCACCCTAGCCTTCTAGGCTAGGGTGTTAACTGATTATAATAAGAATTCGAACAAATATAAACACAATCATACGCAATCCTAAAAGCTTATGAACCCTAGAACCATCAATTGATTAAACCGCTAAACGTTTGATCAATTGATGTTAGGGCTATTGAAATTAATATTGATACGACCAGGATGGCATGTTTACTTACCTCAAACTAAGCTAATACGCAGATTAACTGACCGATATCTGGACGACGGACTAAGATAATGAACACAACACAACAGATTATATTAACCAGATTAATTATGGGTTTCGATTGCAAGGTTGTAAAGATTGCATGTGCCAGTTTAATTTCATTATGGTGATACATATAGTGTATATAGATGAACACATTAGGTCGGCTTAGTATAATAAGAAACACTAATAAAAAATGATCGATTAAACATGATTAAAGTGTCGGTAGGCCGCAATAGGTAAGTATAACACGATCGTTGATTCAATTTCTATAATAGCTTCGAAAATTGAGGTCCAAGACATTCCAATTGTTGATCGGGTTCGAAATATGGGTATGGGTCATCGGGTTTATATCCTGGGTAATTGGTTTGGTGGGTTGTAAATTAAAAATTTGCAGTTTAGTCTTTGTAATATGAGGAGGGAAACAACTAGGGTTAAAGTTTGGTTTTGGGTGGTTTTTTTACCATGGGAAGAATGTTATATTAATATAATATATAATTAATTTTATAATAATAGATAATATTCTCAATAAAAACGCTATTTTTTTAATAAAATAACCTGAGCATCGAACCGGGTCGGGTATTTAATATAAATGTTAATTCGAAACACATGTTACAGTCTCCCATACTTTAGGGAATTTCGTCCCGAAATTAAAGAATACTGTAACAACACCATTAAATTTTAAGAAAAATAAAAGTAACTTTTAAATATGATTTAAAACTATTCATAATACATAACTTTGAATTGTTGAAGCAACGCTCCATATGAAAATCCGTTAAGGATACTTATATATAGGATGTACCAGCAGCGTATCCACCGTGTCCTTATTATCTTTACATTTGTATCGTTATCTCAACTACTTACAATTAATTTGAAGACATAAAGGTAAAAAGATAAGCACGTATGTGGCTCCTAAGCATGTTACTATGGCACCACTAACAACTTATCTTAAACCTTCGGCTCTAATACCAATCTGTCACACCCCAACCTACGGCGGAAATGCCGTGGCTTGAACGGATTGCTCACAGCTGTCAAGGAACTATTATGAAAAATTAAAATTTATGATATCTATTATTCTAATTTAAATAGTATAACAATTTAAATAATCATAGTACATAAAATATCATAAAATTAAGTAAAGACAAAATAAGATCTAAATTCTTGTTTCTCCTCTCTAGCATGCAATCCTAAGTGTCTCCAAACAATCTTGCTAATAATATGATGCAATAACCTGCATATGCGTTAAAAATACAAATAAGTTCTGTCAACACAAGGCTGAATGAGTATAACACCAGATACAAGAAACTATATCAATAATAATATAAAAGGGCAAACTGTGTCAAGTGAGATAAGCAATTTAACCAATGAGAGAGTAAATAATGTTTTCGGTAAGCTCAATACCAGATGAAACTGAACGATGGCTAACACGACGGGCGTATGATTATACTAGTCTGAGAATATGTTGGACCTCTCCTACTTGTATTCAAGTAAAGAATATAACACGTTAGGCATAAATTGTTAAACACACAAGACTACATTTGCAAGTTTGAGTATTATTTAAATAATAGTAAAAAGTCAACGAACGCATATGTCCCTAAAACGGTTAACAATAAGTAAAATGAGCGGAGTGAGATACTCATTTTAATAGAAGAACAAACGAGAATAACAATGTAATAAGGATGAGAATGGTCGAATAAGCTTTGAAGATAATGCCTAATAAAGAATAGACGCGGAAACAGTAAATATACATCATTAACGGATCTGATAAACAGTTGTGAACCTAGATGATTAATTATTATTATTATTATTATGATAATTTTATATTACTTAAATTTTATTAAAACCTTTATTATTTATATAGAACTTTTAATGTATCTTAAATAATGTATTTTGTAAGGCTCCATTACCGGTGCCCTACATTTGGTGTTGGATTTACTCATAAACACAGTTCATAATATCAGAGTTAATTAAAACTTTGGGCGGAATATAAAACATTCATAAACATTACACAATAACTCGTAACTTGTCTCAAACATTCTTGCCTTTCAAAATTAAAACATTAAATATAAAACAACTTGAGTCTTCAGATGCCAGACTCTTATTCTTCTGCCATGTGCCCCCCTCAAGCCATCTGTCTCATTCGACTCACCTGCGTGCATATTAAAAGTCAGCTACGTTGAGTGACTTTTAGTTAATCATACAACATACAATACTTTCACCTACTTATATATACGCATCCGAGGATACATATTATATACTTAACCTACTCATCATTCTTTCGTACATATATAAATAAATATATATATTCCTTCTTTATTTCATTCTTTCTTTTATTCTTTCTTCAGATACTTTACGTCTGTCAATACTTTACATACTTATACGTTTTAAAGAGCATTATTCCCTACTGCCTCGAGTATTATTAGGGCTCGGTCCCTATTCTGTCTTGAGTATTATTCGGGCTCAGTCCCTTTCTGCCTTGAGTATTGTTAGGGCTCAGTCCCTTTCTGCCTTGAGTATTGTAAGGGCTCAGTCCCTTTCTGCCTTAAGTATTATTAGGGCTCAGTCCCTTTCTTCTGTACCTAGTCATCCCTATATTCATTCATAACATACATACATATCATTCATACATTTTACACATCATTATATCCATTATCATAACATGACAATCCGTGCAATATCCGAAGATCGTTCACGTACCGACAAGAAATAAATCATAACTTTCACATAATTCACATAAGTCATACACTTATCACTTAGGATAGGTGTATTAACAAATCACATCGAGTATGCACACAACCCCGAAAACATAATAAGGAATGGGGCTAGAAACTCACCTGAATGCGGTTACGTTCACCGTTAATAGTTATTCCTTTCTTGAGATGTGCACGGCTAACTGTGTAATGATAACATGTATTAATTAACTATCACTACTCATATCGTATTCCTATCGTTATGTAACCCACAACGAACAGGGGTCCGGGGGCAGCGCCCCTGGCAGCGGGGTTCTAGGGGCGGCAACCCATAGCAGGGTCCAAGGGGCAGAGCCCCTGGATGTGGTTAAGCTGTCTTAACACAATTTTCATTAGGATTCTAATTATTATTATTATTTGCTAACTTAAAAAGTTCGAGGGTTCTTTGTAATTAAACCATTCTTTTCAAGTCCAGGGACTGTTCTGTCATTCTATCAAACTTCTAGTTCGTTATTTGGTTCTTAACGAATTGGTTATCATAACGAACTGGTCCTTATAACGATTTGGACCCTCTAACGAACTGGTCCTTTGACGAATCAGTCCATATAACGAACCAGTCCATGTAGCGAATTGGACCTTCTTATTCGTTATCTCTTTTAATGAATGGTCAAAGAGAACTGGGAATTAGTTCGTCATCTTATCCTTAACGAATTTGAACACGAACCAAGTCTAGTTCGTTAGACTTCCTTTAACGAATCAACTAGCGAATTACCTCTAGTTCGTTAACTCCCCGTTAACGAACTAGGGTTAGGTCAGAGAATGTCAGAATATGAATATTCTCTGACATCCCTCTAACCTCGTACCACTTTCCGACGCCGCCTTTTCGGCGCTGTCACCGAAAAAACGCGGTTTCGCCGGAAAAAACGATATTTTATTCGTTTTTCACAGTTTTTACGCCCCGTCCGATCCAGATTTGAGCTAGGGTGATCCCTAAGCTCATCTGAGGTTCGGTTTATACCCGTTTCCACCGGGATCTCGTGACTTAAATGGTTTAACGGTGTCGGCTCGTCGTTTCGTGACCATATCTAACGGGTTTGAGTTCATACACTACCATATTATCATACCTCGGGTTAATGCTCGGGTTTCTTGGTGATTTCGGCTAGAGAGAGAATGTAGGATGAGAGAGAGCTAAGTGTGTATTTTTGATGGTGTATGGAATATGTGAAATGAAGAATTAGATGGTGATTATGGTTTATATATTTTGGGTCATGGGCTTAAGCCCACGGTCTTTTCTTCTTTCCTTTTAGCACAAGTCCATAATTCATATCCATTTACCCAACACAAGTCCAACTCATATTTTATTCATCTAAACCGAAAACGACACACTATAAAATAAATGAAATATATTTTATTAATCCTCATTGAAAGTAGGATGTTACATATTTAGTATTATAAATAAAATTATTATGTAAAAACTATATGTTTATAATATATATAAATAGTAAAAGGTTGATTTAAATCATTTAAAATATACACATACTACATACAATATATATTTATGCTATTTATAAAAATTACATTAATCATATATATATATATATAATCGGTTTTTATATAGATCTTAAGAAACCCTTACAAGTTGTATTATATATATACATATATATATACATATATGTATACTTATACATATATATTTATACACATGAATATAGTTTTTATAAGATTCAGGAAAAACACGAGAAATATTGTCGGTTTTTAACAAAATATGAATAAATTATGATTTTATAAAATTTACAATATTAGTTATTGGTTAAATATAATTAATTAACAAATTAACACATTCCAAAAATAAAGGGGCTGGGGGGGGGGGGTTTTCGAACCTGCGCCCCCATCGGTTCACAGCTCTAAACACAACGACCCTCGCCATATGGGCTAGGGTGTTAATTGGTTATTATAAGAATTCGAACAAATATAAACACAATCAGATGCAACCCTAAAAGCTTATGAACCTTGGAACCATCAATTGATTAATCCGCTAAACATTTGATCAATTGATGTTAGGGCTATAAAATTAACATTGATACGAACATGATGACATGTTTAATTACCTCAAATTAAGCTAATATGCAGATTAATTGACCGGTATCTGGACGGTGGACTAAGATAACGAACAAAACAAATAATATTAACCAGATTAATTATGGGGGTTTCGATTGCGAGGTTGTAAGGATTGCATGTTGGGATGAGAAAATGCTCAAAGGAAGATTGGAATGTTCTCAACCTCTCAAGAATATGCTAAGTATGGACTCCGAGCACTCTTAGACTTCCAAGCAAGCTTTTTACTTAACCTAGCAAGATATTTTACCTTTCGGGCAAGGTTATCTTCTTTAAGTCTTCTTAAGTGATAATCCGAGCAGGATTCATTTTGTCTAGCAAAGGAGTTCTGCAAGTCAAGCATGGTTTGCTTACTAGCAAACTCTTGACTGAACCAAGCTAATGAAGCCAAGTACTTTGGAATATCTAGCAAGGTTTGATTAATAAACAGTAGTCCGAGCATGCCTGAAGAAAGTTGATCAATAATTATTGTAAGGACTTTCTCTAGCAAGGTTCAACTCCGAGCAAGCTACAGTGCTATTAGCACAAGTCAAACAGTGTTACCAGCACACTTGAGTTTTCTTAATAAGTTATCATTTAACAAAGAGTTGAAGGGATTCATGAAGAACAGTTTGCTCGTAGGACCATATCGAGCAAAGTTTGCTATGGTCAAGAAGATTAAAGTCTGCTATGTGAATATTTTTTAAGGCTGTCAAGAGGCAGGCCTATAAATAGAATAATCTAGGGCAAGCCTCCTATGCACGAAATAGACCTAACACTGAATACAACATGAAATATTCCTTACATTGAGTGTGACGGCTGATTTGTACGGACAAACATTTCTTACAGAAACCCTAATTGATTTGCATTTGTATGAATCTTTTTATAAATGGAAATTTTTTGAGTTAATGTTTGTGTGTGTTTACTTTGCATTTATTGTGAAACATTTAGTGTGTTAGTGATTCCACCGTTAACATACTATTGTTCTTACCTTATATAGTATGTCGTTAACCTTCTTGTCAACACTTTAATAATGTGGGTTACGACATATCTATGAGTGATATATCCTGTTGAGAGAGACCGACAAAATTCCAAGGTTATATGGACAAGAAAACTACATAAAGTGGAAAGTTCTCTTTGAAGCTGCGGTATTCTGTAATGATGTTGACATGTGGAATTCCATCAAGAATGGACCATATACACCTGATGGAACAAATGCCAACCAAGTTGTTAAAGTGAGAATGAGGAAGTTGGATGACAGAGCTCTTGCTCTGTTAAAATTGGGTTTGTCATGGGAAATTCTGACTAAGGTGGCTCAACATGCCACTGCTAAAGCCATGTATAATGCCATTCTGGAAATGTTTGAAGGTAATTCTGAATTGAAGAAAATCAAGAAGGAGAGGCTTAAGCAACAGCTTGATAGGTTCAAATACAAGGATGGTGAGAGGCTGAAGTCAGTTTTGGAGAGATACCTTGCCATAGTGAATGAGATAAGGACAACTGACTATATGGTCACTGATTTGGACTTAACCACAAAGTTACTGTCATCTCTGTCCAAAGAATGGTACACAACAAGCAAGTTCATCAGACAGAAACCAAATTATGAAGAATTAAAGCTTAATGATGTGGTTTGCTTTCTCCAAGCTGCTGAAATTGAAATGATAGAGAATGAGATGATTAAAGAAGACAAACCTTGTTTCCAAGTGTCAAATGCACTCATTGCTCTAATGGGAAACATGTTTGTGAAAACCCAACAACAAATCCCAATTATTGAGGAACCAACTGAGCATGGTATTGATACACCAAAAGGTTTTGTTGGTAGTAGCTCAAGTAGTCAAGGAAGGTTTAATGTCAAACTCATTGATGATAATGAATCTGCCTTGAAATGGTGGTCAAGGAAGTGAATGTCAAGCCTTGTTTTCTATGTTCACGGATTCTTATAATGCATTTGTAGCCATTAACATGATCCACACCAGTGTTATTCAAGATGATTTAGACCAGATTGATGCTGATGATCTTGAAGACATGGACTTGGAGTGGCAGGCAGTAATGCTGGCTCTTAGAACTAAGAGGCTATTTAATAGGACTAGGAGGTCTCTTGTATCAGGTCCTAATGAGAGAATTGGTTTGACAAGTCTAAAGCAATATGCTACAACTGTCAACAACCAGGACACTTTGCAAGAGAATGCAATCAACCAAGAAACTTCCAAGGTAATAAGTATCAGAATCAACAGCCAAGAAACCAATACCAAAATTAGCAAGGCCAACCAAGAAATTACAACAACAACTTCAACAATAACTCCAACTTTAACAACAACTACAATCAACCACAATAGAACAATCAGCAAGTTATACCTCAGAATTAGAACTGCCAGAGAAATAACAACCAACCTTAAAATGCTCCCAACAAAACCAACAGAAACAATCAGAACTAGCCTAGAAACCAAGGAAATGTAGCACTTGCTGCTCAACAAGAAGGTGGTTTTGATTGGAGTGATCATGCTGATGATATAAGCAAGGCCAATGTTGCATTTATGGCTAAAGTTGAAAATGAAGCTGGAGCATCTTCTTCACATGTACACTCACATTCAATATCTGAATTGCTTAAAACAACTGAATCCTTGAATGTGAAATTAGGAAAGCTTGATAGTGAATGCTTCAGAAAACAAAGTATGGTGAATATATATCAAGCAAGTGAGATTACTTATGAAGAAATAATTCAAAGCCTTAACAAAATTGTATGAACAGCTACAGAATTCAGTCAAGATATGTGACTGAGGTTGATGATTTGAAGAAGATTGTAGTAGAAGAGAAAGTAAAGTATACAACACTCCAAGTTGAAAATGAATTCTTAAAGAATTTGGTGTCAACTGGTAATATTTGTGGCATTTTGAACAAGATAAAAGAAGAAGACAAGTATAAGGTTGTTCCTCCACCTTTCAACAACAACTACTCTTTGAAAGTTGATAAAGAGAAAAGGGAAGCATATCTGAAACAGTTCAAAGATGTTTTTCAAGATAAAGAGGAGTTCATTGACAACTACAAAATGGTAGAAGTGAATGAAGTGGAGAGTTTGTTGTGAAAGAAGAATTTAAAGATGAGAAGTCAATAGGAATTCAAGTATCAGAAGATGATTTTGATGAAGAATGTCTGAATGTAGATGATCTGAGTGATCCGAGTGATGAATACTCAAGTGAAGATGACACCAAGAGCAAAAGAAATGGAAAATCAAGTTCCATTGACAAAATACCTTTATTACCACCTCTCACACCAAAGATGAAGAAACATCATGAACAAATGAGAAGGAAACATGTGTCTTTTGACATATGTGAAGGTCCAAAGGTATCTAACGTGACTTGTAACACAGTAAAGGCACCTATCAAAGAAATTCTGAAAAAGATCAAGATCAATGACAAAAAGAAGCCTACAGAAAAATTTGAAAGTGATCAATTCATTCTAATGTACCATGTTTTCTTAAGTTAAGAGTTATTTGACATTGGAGAAGTTGAAACTATGGAGGAGTATGAGAGAAGGCAGTTAAGACACAAAGGAAGTCTGGATGATGAGCCAATGAGTTTGGAAAAGATCAAGTTTGTTAAAGGTAAAGTGTAAAGGCAAGACATTAAAATTGAAGAATTTGTGTCTTTCTCCATTGATTTCGATGGGCTCAAAATCAGAAAACACTTGGCATTGAACCTCCTAGACCAAGTGAGAGATTCAAGAAGGTAAATGCTCATGAAAGTTTCAAAGGAAAGGTATGGTGTAAAAAGTGTGATGAATATGGTCATCATACTGATTCTTGCCATGAGAGGTTCACTTTCAAACCTTTTCATGTTCCCAATGGAACCAAGTTTTGACAAGATTTTAGTCTATACAAAAAGAAGTATGATGAATACTTGGGAAAAGGGAAGAAATGTGAGGAAGTGGAAGTAAAAGGTGAAGATCCAAAAGTTGTGAAGAATGAGAAAGAAACTGTGACAGTTAATGAGAAGCTAAAAAGAAATTCTGTGAATCAAGTGAACAGAAACAGCTCACTCAACAAACCTGATGCGGTAATGAAAAGGAATACACAACCAATCAGGATTGTTCCCAAAAATGGCACCAAGTCAGTAAAGTCTGATGAATCTGAAAAATCACCAAGAGAAGGAAAGAAAAGTACTAAGGGTGTGTTGTCAAGAAAGAAGTCAAGAGAACTCAATGGTGATGAAAAGTTTTTATTGAAAAATGGATTTGAACCTCATGGTTTTCTTTGGAAACCAAGGAGTGAAATTCAAGTGTCAAAAGAAACAGATGTGAGAGATCTTTCAATTGGAAAGGGCTATGTGGTGCAAGAATGCAAAAGTATAATTCCATATGTGAAAAGTCCAACTGATAGTGGTTATGAATCAGATGAGTCTGATGGTTGTGAGATAGTTTTTGAAGATCCTAAGCCTGTTCACAACCCTAATGCAACAATTGTCCATGTCAATGATGAATTGCAAGTTGATTCAGCTTGCATTTCTTTACCAAACTGATCATTTTTTCTTTGATATATGCAGGAACATTCCACACCAGTCAATGAAGTATGGTATATGGACAATGGATGTTCCAGGCATATGACATGTGAAAAGAGGTCACTAGTTAACTATGAAGAGATGTTTGAAGGCCCAATTGCATTTGGGAGTGACGAAAATGGTGGAAAGATTTTGGGCAAAGGAATCTTGACAAATGGAAAAGTTACATGTGATAATGTAATTTATATGGAAGGATTGTAATATAACCTTTTGAGCATCTCACACATGTGTGATAAAGGTTATAAGGTTGGGTTTGATGACTCTCATTGCCTTATTCTCAAACCTGACTTTGTAATCCGTCTAGATATGCTTATGATGATGGCTCCAAGGAATGGTAATTTGTATGAGTTGAACATGAAAGATGCCATTGCAAGGGGTGGTACATGATTTGTATCAAAAGCCACTGAAAATGAAACCAAATAATGGCATAGAAAGCTTTGTCATGTCAACTTAAATAACATGAACAAACTTGTGAAGGGTGTCGAAACCGAGCCCGGATGCGGAAGCGTGAATAATCGGTATTAACGGGGGAGCTCGGATCCGGGTTAGGATCGAATCGCACTCGTATTCACTCTTGAATGATAATAATGGACGAATGTGGAGAGTTCGATTTGATTAACAATCAATAATATGATGAAAAATTGTAATCAAAACACAAAAGATAGATGTAGAAGTATGATTACATTAACCGAATGATTTTCATCAAGAACACTCATACATACATTCATACATACATAATCATAAAGAAACGGCCACCCGAGGAGAGCTCTTCCCCGGGGGGGGGGGGGGGGGCAAACTCTTAACACAATAAAAAATCTCACAATGCACACATAACCTAAACAAATGACCTAAATCATCTATTTATACTAGTCTTGTGCCTTGGTCTTCACTCCACCGCCACTTGGATAAGACCAAAGAAATAAATATAATATAATATTTCACCCGAAAAATGTTACAATTACTCGTTATAATATCTTGTTGTCTTTCTTTAATTTTTTATTATAAACGAGTAACGATTCGATGCGCCGATCTAAAATATAACACCCAAGAATCTCCCCCTTAGACCGATGCCATCGAATCACTTTCACGATCACCTCATAACCCGATGCCTTTCATAGAAATTCTCCCCCTCACAATAAGCGTCTCCCATTTTTCATTACAAATCATCTTCTCTTTATCTCTTTTGGATATACTTGTATAGGCATAAGATCGAGGATTCAAACTTCAATGACCAACTACGAGTTATTTCGAAACCACAAAAGGAAATAAACTCAAAATATTTGCTTAAAATGAGTCTTTCACTTGATTTGTAGGACCGATTCGGGACTCGGTTTCCCAACGATTCACGGGGCAACGTGTTAGAGTGCGGAATCCTCTAACACGGCGATTCGGTGGTGATCAACGGGCACGTAGGTACGATTCCTAAAGGGGTTTGACGCCTAGGATTGGAGGAAACGACCAAGAACACGAAGAACAGTGGAGAGAGTTTCTGTAGGCTGCTGGTTCGTGAGTGGTGTAAACTGTTCTCTCTGCATGTGAAATTTCCCAAGTAACGTTTATATACCGAAGACTCATTCGGTCGAATGAGATACTCATTCGATCGAATGAGATATGGTTCGATCGAATGAGACCTGGTTAGATGGAATGAGATCTGGTTCGATCGAATCAGTCACTGATTCGATCGAATCAGCTTCGTTTGACATTTTCAGTACGTTAACTTGTTTTCACGATCGTTGGTTTCATGTTGAACCAATCCTGATAGAACTGGGGACATACATGTGACATTTCATGTCCTAACAAACTCCCCCTTGGAGCCAGTTCTATTTGCCTGTAACCAATCGAGTACTCTTGCTCGATCGTAACTCCCCCTTGGAGTTATCTCACTCTCTCTTTTCTCAAAACTAGTGGTGCATACGTTGCATCCACAAACTCCTTTCTTCATGGAGTTCTCTCTTGATCAAATGGTACAGTCAGTCAGACCTACCATAGGTTCCGCATATCCTGAGACGCTGTCAATTGGAATTTTGGATTAACATTTAAGCACAGTTGTATTAGATTTGTAAGATTGACATTAAAGCATAATCTATCACAATATTCCAAATCATATTTCATTCAATTTCAAAACAATTACAATCAGAAGATTTAACTTTGAATTACAACAAGAAACAAGATAAACGAAAGACATGACAATTAATCTTTAGTTTCTTGGGCATACTTCTTCTGTTGTTCTTTCCAATTTGATCCTGCATGTATGTCATAGGCAAAGCAAATCCTAATGACATTTCTGTACGTTAACGCTTGCTCTATGTCTTCAGGAGCATAAAGAATCTCTGTCTTGTACAACGTATAGACATCCTCCCTTGACAAATTTGTGAGCCACATTGGATCAAAAATACGAATTCGATCAAAAATACGATCGAATGAGTTCCAAAAATACGACTTGTTCGATCGGGATTTCTGGAATTTCCAAACTTAGAAGATTTGACCAGATTTTCGGTTGTAAACTCACTAACACGAATCCAAGTTGATTTGGAAGCAAAATATGACTCTTTTAAGTGTATTAACACTCAAACAATTAACCAACCAAACAAAAATGGATCAAACGATTAAAAAAACGAAGAACACGATGAATGTTCTTGATAAAACCCGGAATTTTAACACCAAATCTTGAGATCAAAAACCAAAATATATGACTTTTATGAGTTTTTGATAAGAACACAATGAACACCAAGAACAAAAACACTTGATTTCGAAAATTTTTCAAGCAAAATATATGATTTTCACGAGAAAAACACGAATATCACCACGAATCTTTCGTGAATCAAGAACCTTAAGCTCTGATACCACTTTGTAGGACCGATTCGGGACTCGGTTTCCCAACGATTCACGGGGCAACGTGTTAGAGTGCGGAATCCTCTAACACGGCGATTCGGTGGTGATCAACGGGCACGTAGGTACGATTCCTAAAGGGGTTTGACGCCTAGGATTGGAGGAAACAACCAAGAACACGAAGAACAGTGGAGAGAGTTTCTGTAGGCTGCTGGTTCGTGAGTGGTGTAAACTGTTCTCTCTGCATGTGAAATTTCCCAAGTAACGTTTATATACCGAAGACTCATTCGGTCGAAAGAGATACTCATTCGATCGAATGAGATATGGTTCGATCGAATGAGACCTGGTTAGATCGAATGAGATCTGGTTCGATCGAATGAGATCTGGTTCGATCGAATCAGTCACTGATTCGATCGAATCAGCTTCGTTTGACATTTTCAGTACGTTAACTTGTTTTCACGATCGTTGGTTTCATGTTGAACCAATCCTGATAGAACTGGGGACATACATGTGACATTTCATGTCCTAACATGATTCAACCAAAATTTTCAATGAAATTCCATATGAACTTTCTCACCGACGCATCGAATCACTTTCACGATCACCTCATAACCCGATGCCTTTCATAGAAATTCTCCCCCTCACAATAAGCGTCTCCCATTTTTCATTACAAATCATCTTCTCTTTATCTCTTTTGGATATAGTTGTATAGGCATAAGATCGAGGATTCAAACTTCAATGACCACCTACGAGTTAATCCGAAACCGCAAAAGGAAATAAACTCAAAATTTTCCTTAAAATGAGTCTTTCACTTGATTCAACCAAAATTTGCAATGAAATTCCATATGAATTTTCTCCCTCAATTTCGTTGCAACGTCATAAACGAACGTGTCTTTAAATCAAGTGCGGATGAACATCTTCAATTCAAACAATCTTGACCATCCCTACCAAGAATTGTTGATAAATATTCAAATTAAACGTATTGAAAGATACCTTTTGTGGTTGAAAGTTGACATTTGACATGGTCAACTCTTGAAATGATCCGGATAAATTAACCATCTTGTTCTTGTAAGCACCTTGTTGAAGTTGTGAAATTTTTGTGATTTTTGCCCAATTATTGCTCTAAAAGTCTTCAAAAATGACCAAAATGCCCTTCGTTAATTCGACACAGTCAACGGTTGAGTTGACCAGAAAAGTCACTTCCAAACGATCACACATACTTGGGAAAACAATTTTCATTTAGAACACACAGTCAAAAAGTCAACGGATAAGCAAATATACATCATTTTGTTCATCTTGGCCCGTTTGACTTTTGAAAGTCAACTAGACATGCTCTCGAGCAAAGGACATGCTCGTGAATATGCCTTAACATTTTTCTTAACTAACCTTCACAAGACATGCTAGAGAATTTATACATGTGCTCGAGAGTAGACATGATATGCTCGAGTCCAATATTTTCAAGTGCTCGTTGCATGAACATATGTGCTCGAGGATAAAGGATTTATCCTTTTGTGCTCAAGGATTGAAGTATGTGCTCAGGGCTTGACTTGTGTGCTTGAAGATATATAATTAAATTCATCCTTTTGTGCTTGAGGCTTTAAAAACTTATGTGCTCGGAGATAATCAATACTTTAACTTTTCTACACATTAAAAGTCTCCGTTTCACAGCAATTAAGTGTTCAAAAACATCCTTTATCCGCAAAATAAACTTGTTTCAGCGCATAAGTACCAAGTTACTCCTGCAATAATCTGCTGTAACAGCTCTTCAAATAATAATATGCTCGGCACCATTTTCATATCACAAACTCAACAGCAAAATCAGTTCGTTAATCAGCCCATTTTTAACAGCATATTCAGCGCGAAAACAACTCGTTTCAGCACTTAAACTGCCAGTTTCAGCGCGTTTAAACAGCAAACAGAAGCAAAATCAGCACATTTTGGTTCGTTTCAGCTCATTTATCAGCAAAAAACAGTAATTTTCAGTTTGTTACAGCAACTTTCAGCACATTTCAGCAACCAAAAAGTGTATTTCAGCTCGTTTAAACACGTTTCAACAATTTTCAGCACTTAAAGAGTGCGTTTCAGCACTTAAACAGTGCGTTTCAGCACGTTGTGACAGCAGTTCAGCAGAACCAGCAGCAAAACTCAGCAGCAAAATCAGCAATATCATCAATAAAAACAGCAACATAATCAGTCCGTTAACATCCCATTTTAATCAGCAAATTTCAGCATGTTAACAACGCGTTTTAACAGCAATTTCAGCATGTTTTAACAGCATTAATCAGCAACAAACTGCCCCAAAAAAAATACTGTGCAGCAGCTACAAAGATTACTAAATTGTCCCTTTCCTTATGCGTTCGTGCATTAACAGATCAGCAACAACAGCCCCTTTCAGACCCGCTTATCAGCAATAAACTACCAAAATACCCTTCAAAGACCGGAGCATATAAGCAACTATTATTACCATTCAGCCCATGCTGCAGCAGTGGATGGATATTTACTGAATTACCCCTGCTGCAATAACCGTTAATGAGGTATCAGCAGGCTGCAGCAACATCAACTGTTCACGTGTCAACCCTCAAATACTCGGAAACAAACTGCAACAACGCTTATATGCTCTTGACACACCAGCAGCCCTTAACCACTTGAACAAAAAATATATCAGAAGCAACGATTTAATTCTGTTCAAATCAGCAACAACTGTTTAAGACAACAGTATATCAGCAGCACTTGCAACAATTTGCATCAGCTAAGAGTTGAAAATAAGCAAATCAGTAGCAAAAGTTGAAAACCAGCAGCAAATTGTGATAATCTCGAACAAATAATCATATAATTCAAATAAATAATCATATCATCATCGAAACATCTGTTCAGGTACCAAGAATAGATCAGCACCAACAAATTGAATAAGTACTCAAGAATACATATGCTCGTGTATAACATATCTGCAGCTGCACTTGAATAAATAATCAGTATTTGCCATTAATTTACTACACCATGTACTCAAGAGTGCAATATTATGGTTCATGACCCAATCTGCTCGTATATCAGCTCGGACATATTAGCATAACAATTGTTCGAACCCGTAATCCAGCCCCTTTTGTAAATGTGCAGCAGCAACATCTACTCGTGTGACAAACCGGAAGTACTCATGAATGAAAATAGATCAGAAAATAATTACTCGAATAACAAACCAGCTACATGTTCTTATCTATCCCAACATCTGCTCGAATACATAATAATCGTTTTCCCCAATTTTGAACACATGAACCCTATTTTTCACATCCGAAATTAAACACTTATAAAATTGAGCATTGAAATCACATCAAATCATCTCACAAACATCACGCTATCAACAATCTATCATCAATCTCATCAAGAACTCATATCTGAATAATCTCATAAAAACGAACTTAACCAAAAACGAACCGACATCAATAGATCTGGACGAAACCGAATACATAAACATGAAATTCATGTTGAATCTCTGAACTATCATTGAACCAAATATCAATCCACATCTATAATCCTTCAATCATCAAAGTTCATCCAAATCCATGCAAAAACCCACAAAAACTTCAACAAGCTTCATTCTTTAACGTCCATGGCGGATTCAAGAGCAAATTGAATCAAATTCAGCGGTTAGTCTGAACGATTCGGTAACCCGCTGTGATACCAATTGTCGGAACCGAGCCCCGGTGCAAAAGCGTGAATAATTTGTATTAACGGGGGAGCTCGGATCCGGGTTAGGATCGAATCGCACTCGTATTCACTCTTGAATGATAATAATGGACGAATATGGAGAGTTCAATTTGATTAACAATCAATAATAGGATGAACAATTGTAATCAAAACACAAAAGATAGATGTAGAAGAATGATTTCATTAACCGAATGATTTTCATCAAGAACACTCATACATACATTCATACATACATAATCATAAAGAAACGGCCACCCGGGGAGTGTTCTTCCCCGGGGGCAAACTCTCAACACAATCAAAAATCTAACAATGCACACATAACCTAAACAACTGACATAAATCATCTATTTATACTAGTCTTGTGCCTTGGTCTTCACTCCACCGCCACTTGGATAAAACCAAAGAAAGAAAATATAACTTAATATTTCACCTGACAAATTCTTCAATTACTCGTTATAATATCTTGTTGTCTTTATTTAATTTCTTATTATAAATGAGTAACGATTCGATGTGTCAGTCTTACATATAATACCCAATAAAGGGTGAGCATGTAATTGGTTTGCCTACAAGGGAGTTCAAGCTTGATGACAATTCAGTGCTCCTAGAACCCCTAAACATAATGGTGTTGCAAAGAGAAGAAATAGAACACTTATTGAGGCCGCAAGGTGTAACATCCCCAAAATTTTGATCCAAATTTGACAACTTAGGAAAGTTGAGGGATCAAAAATAATACCAAGTCAAATCATGAGAAAATATTAAATAAGGAAATGTAAGAAAAATAAGGAAATAAAAATATTTCCTAAGTTAAAGTTTACTTACATGAAAAGAAATTTCATCCCACATTGGAAGATGTAAGAAAGTGGAAACATTCCACTAAGGTATAAATAAGGAAAATGGAATCCATCCCACATTGGAAGTAGTAATGAAATGGAAGCTCTTTATAAGAGATAGAATTTCTTTTATGAATATCATGCACCAAGTGGTCCTAGCGGAGGGTGCATAGCACCCGACGCGCATGCGCACATGCTCGGGCTCGGACGAGGATGATGGCGAAGGCGACGGCGACGAAGAAGGGCGTTGGGCGCAATGTGGCGCTTTGATGGCGCACTTTGCACTTCATTTTTAGATAACGAGAATAAGACCAGAAGTGACAAGCTGCAAAAGATGAAGGACCAAAATGAAAAATAATATCCAGGAACCCATCGCGCTACGCGATGAGTCCAAGGAGACGGCCATCGCGTATCACGATGGGCCGTGATGACGCATCAACACGTGTCACACTCTAGTGACACGTGGCAACAGGTCAAGACACGTGGCAGAACGTGTCAGACCACGTGGCGACACGTGGCAGACGTTTCAGGCCACGTGGCAAGATCTCAAAAATATGGGTATCGCGATACGCGACAAAGCAAGAAAGGAGCCCATCACGTATCGCGATGGGATCCAAAATGGGCTATAAATAGGGCAGGTCACGGCATTTCTCATGCACACCTCCCACACTCTCTCTCTAAAATTATACTATCTCTCTACCTCGGTTTGCGTACCGAACATTGTTTTGTGTGCCACCTACCCGACAAATAACACATCATAATCCGTACCATATACCCGACGTTTTCCAAAAAGTTCGTGCCACTCGAAAGTAACCCGACATTCCGTCTCGAAGTACGTGCACGACCCGGCGACCGAACATTGCTTCGATTTGCATGCCAAGGAAGGTGGATCAAGAACGCCTCGAGAAACATACAGATAGAGTAGAAGTGTTGCCCATATAAACTTAGGAAATCTAACTCCGAATACCCGTGCGAGGTAAGGGGTTCTGCCTAAGTTATTATTATATTATTATAAATGGCTTAGACCATTGTCGGAGATATAGCCGAACCTTGATTACGATTAAGAATAATATAACTTTTCTTAAGCAAAGGTTATAATCAAAATAATATTTCTTTATGACTAAGAAATATACTACAAGAGATTATAGTTATGAAATTAATATTTCTTCTTGAAGAAGAAACTCAGTATAGACGTTTCTTCATGAAGCAAAGGACTAAAGGTCCAAATGTTTTAAAGAAACAAATGATTTTATCAAGGTTAAAAGCTATAAGAAATAGACTAAAGGTCTAAAGCTAGATCGTTGATCTTGTTATTTATACAAAGGTTATTCTCGTACTATAGGTCCGAGGTAACGAAACAAGAAGAAGAGAACAGAAAACAGGAATCAGTATCAGAAACTGATTATAAACATAAAAGGTGAATACGCCCCAAACCTTTTATAATGAGTCAGAATGTTTGCATAGGATTTACGAAATCCTTAAAACTTTGTGTACGATAATAAGAAACGCACACTCTGATTAAGAGTATACATGTGTCTGGATCCAAACATACATGGTGACTCGGCATTTCCCCGAGGCCATGCATATCATCAACATGCCTCTGAAGGTCTACGGGACTGTTCAGAGAAATGATATTGTGTATATAATTAATTGTACATGGTACTTAGGGTAATTTGATCCCAATGTAGTTGGGTGCCTAATGAGTAGTCACAAAGGTATTATTGTTGGTTTCACAAAGGTATTGAAAAAGAGATTTTAGAGTCAGCATTATTCACCAGCTTTGTGCTGATGTATTTTTCCCCCATGTTACAGGGAAACAAGAAAGGTTAGACTATACAAGCAAAGAGGAATAGAAGATTGGAGTTATAGTCATTAGATGCTATCTGATGGCTCAGATATTTTATTTCAAAATATTATAAAAGAAATATGTTTTCGAAAGAAATGTATTTGAAACATTGAACGGGTATTTAAACCCGAGATTCTAATAAGTTTTCAATATAAATATTTTAAAGACTTCCGCTATAAACTGCAACTCTGATGTTTTTACAAAACAGGTACCAACTATTGGTCACACGCCTAGGCCCTAAAAGTGGGGTGTGACAGGTTGGTATCAGAGCCATAAATCTTAGCGAATTAGGTATTTAATTATACCTAGGCTTCGATTAAGGATAAGTTTTGAAAACTTATTATATGAATATTGTTTCAAGCAAACAAGATACTTAGTTGAAAAGTATCTAGAAATAATTCAAAACTAAATATGGATAAGATATAACAAATAAGATAGGAGCGTCTACCTATCCCTAAAATTTAAACCTCGCGCAGATGTCTGATCGGCAATCTAGCGAAGAATCTGTTAAGCTTCTATCTGGTAAAGGAAAAGGATTTATGGGAACGTCTTTTCTCCCAATTCCTATATCTAGTGATGAAAGTTCATACCAAACAACAATGGAGGAAGATTCGGATTCATTTGATTCTGACATACCGTTAGCTCAAATAATTCTCAATCATAACACATTTGGAGTAGGATCAAGTAGATCCAAGAAACCAATAACGCCAAAGGAAGAAGTAATGACTTATCCGGAAGAATATCCTCAGGAATATTTTAATATTTCGGCAAGTCAATATTCTTACATTGTTCGCACTCAAAAGGAAGAAACAATGGAAGAGATGGAGGTGAAAGAAAAAGAAAAGGAGGATATCAAGAAAGATAACAAGATTAAGAAATTAGTTATCCGTTGGAAGAAATAAAACCTTAGTAATTGTAAAGATTACAATTATAACAAATAATATGCACTCTTGTAACTATAATGTGATGAATAAAAGATATGTGTTGAATTCTCCGAATATTAGACTTATCTTTTAAAATTTTATTATAGTATGTCAAGAGAAGAAAGTGCAAACTCTCACCATAGTCCTCCCAAGAAAACTGTGAACGAAGAAAACATTAACAATAAAGATAAGGATAATGAAATTCCCGCCCAATATAAAGAAGAGATTCAAAAGATGATTAAGGAAGCTATGAAAGACTTTTCTACGAGTCAAAGTCGACCAAAATCTAACAAAAGGAGTCGAAGTAAATCTGGTTCCTTCAAGAAAGGAAGAGGCTTATGATAGCTCTACAGCTAATAACGATAACCCAAAGAATAAGAAACGAAAGAAACTCAAAATCGGTAGATGTTCGTTCAAAGACTTCAAGTATTATCGACCAAAGGAGTTTTACGGAGATAAAGGAGCCATCACAACCGTGAGGTGGCTTGAGGAAATGGAAACAATAGTGATAACAAGTAAGTGTACTGATGAAGAGAAGATTCAGTATTCCACCTTAATGTTTAAAGGAGAGGCGCATGAGTGGTGGAATGCTCTGTTGATGAGCAAAGGGAGAGAAGTGATGTATAACTTAAGTTGGGAAACATTCAAAGGTCTCATATTAAAGAAATTTTGCCCAACTCATGAAATGGATCGAATTCAAACCGAGTTATGGAATCACAAGGTTGTTGGCACAAATCTTAGGGAATATAATATTAAATTCCTAGAATACTGCCAATTGGTTCCACATCTAGTAACTCCAGAATATAACAAAGTAACTCGTTACATATATGGACTACAAAGAGAAATAAGAGACATGGTACGATCCAATATGCCAGAAACAGTTGATTCGGCTATGGAATTAGCCGGATACTTAATCAACAGTATGATAAGAAATCAAGAAGAAGAAAAGAAGGAAAACCAAGAAGCCAAGAACCCAAAAGATTCCGAGAAGTTAAAGAAAGAGGAAAGTACTCCCAAGTCAGCCTGTAAGACTTGTGGAAAGAAACATACTGGAAAGTGTCGACTAGAAAATACGAATAATTGTGCATACTGCAAGAGAGCAGGACACACAGTAGAAGAATGTCGTAAGAAGCTTGGAGTATGTTTTACATGTGGAGAAACGGGTCACTTTAAGACTGAATGCCCAAAAAGAAAAGCTAATCAAGATTAATGAATGACAAGATCATATCAAAGAAATGTCAAGATAGATTAGCTAACCTTTGTATATTTGTAACTCGTTCTTAAACGAGAAGTTTTGTAATCAAAGAAGGGTATTTAAGTCCCTAAGTTATAAATGAAATATTAGCATATAGATCGTGTTAATACACAAGAATGCTTGTATTCATTACCTCTAAAGAACAATCAAAAGGTTCAATTATTGAAAAGGTCATGCGAAATTTTGAACAAGAAAACGTTGAGAAAAGTTATCATCTAGGAAGATGATATACCAAACGCTAGAAAATATCTAAATATACAAGGTCAGTATATTAACGAAAGAAGTTCGTTATTGACCACAAGACATTTAAGCAATACAACTGATGGAATATTATTACCTACATAGTAAGGTTGATCAAAAAGTCAAAGAAAAAGAGCTTGAAGATATTCAAAAGAATACAATTGCTAAGTAAAGCAAATGAAATTAAAGTACAAAGAGTACTGTTAGAATATAGAGAACGTCATTGATCAAGACCAAGGATAGAATGGATTCAATAGACTGAATTTAAACAACAACTTATTGGAATAGATTCGACAGACTGAATCAAAACAACAATATAGTTAACATCAGTAAATGTTTAGAATACATAACGGTAAGGTAAATAGTTAAACACAACTGATCAATGTGTTTAGCAATTTATATTTACTAATGATATTATGAAATATTGACTGGTTACATCTTTCGAGGATGTAAGTTAGCAACAAAATAAAAACTCTAGTCATTCTGCATACAGATTATGACAACAAGAACCAGATTAGATAGAATCTAATCAACAATTAAAAAGCAAGAACCATTCACTCTTAAACCAACGAAACTCGAGGACGAGATTCATTCAAAGGTGGGGAGGATGTAACATCCCCAAATTTTTTATCCAAATTTGACAACTTAGGAAAGTTGAGGGATCAAAAATAATACCAAGTCAAATCATGAGAAAATATTAAATAAGGAAATGTAAGAAAAATAAGGAAATAAAAATATTTCCTAAGTTAAAGTTTATTTACATGAAAAGAAATTCCATCCCACATTGGAAGATGTAAGAAAGTGGAAGCATTCCACTAAGGTATAAATAAGGGAAATGGAATCCATCCAACATTGGAAGTATAAAGAAATGGAAGCTCTTTATAAGAGATAGAATTTCCATAGTTATATTCTTTTATGAATATCATGCACCAAGTGGTCCTAGCGGAGGGTGCATAGCACCCGACCCGCACGAGCACGGGCTCGGGCTTGGACGAGGACGATGGCGAAGGCGAAGGCGACGGCGACGGCTAAGGGCGTTGGGCGCAATGTGGCGCTTTGATGGTGCACTTTGCACTTCATTTTTGGATAACGAGAATTAGACCAGAAGTGACAAGCTGCAAAAGATGAAGGATCAAAAGTGAAAAATAATATCCAGGAACCCGTCGCGCTATGCGATGAGTCCAAGGAGACGGCCATCGCGTATCGCGATGGGCCGTGAGGACGCATCAACACGTGTCACACTCTGGTGACACGTGGCAGCAGGTCAAGAGACGTGGCAGAACGTGTCAGACCACGTGGCGACACGTGGCAGACGTTTCAGGCCACGTGGCAAGATCTCAGAAATATGGGTATCGTGATACGCGACGAAGTAACAAAGGAGCCCATCGCGTATCGCGATGGGATCCAAAATGGGCTATAAGTAGGGCAGGTCACGCATTTCTCATGCACGCCTCCCACTCTCTCTCTCTCTAAAATTTATACTCTCTCTACCTCGGTTTGCGTAACGAACATTGTTTTGCGTGCCACCGAACCGAAAAATAACACATCGTAATCCGTACCATAAACCCGGCGTTTTCCTCGAAGTTCGTGCCACTCAAAAGTAACCCGACATTCCATCTTGAAGTACGTGCATGAACCGGCGATCGAACATTGCCTTGATTTGCGTGCCAAGGAAGGTGGATCAAGAACGCCTCGAGAAACGTACAGATAGAGTAGAAGTGCTGCCCGTATAAACTTAGGAAATCTAACTCCGAATACCCGTGCGTGGTAAGGGGTTCTGCCTAAGTTATTATTGTATTATTATAAATGGCTTAGACCATTGTCGGAGATATAGCCGAACCTTGATTACGATTAAGAATATTATAACTTTTCTTAAGAAAAGGTTATAATCAAAATAATATTTCTTTATGACTAAGAAATATAATACAAGAGATTATAGTTATGAAATTAATGTTTCTTCTTGAAGAAGAAACGTAGCATATAATTGGTAAATGAAGCAAAGGACTAAAGGTCCAAATGTTTTAAAGAAACAAATGATTTTATCAAGGTTAAAAGCTATACAAAATAGACTAAATGTCTAAAGCTAGATCGTTGATCTAGTTATTTATACAAAGGTTATTCTCGTACTATAGGTCCGAGGTAACAAAACAAGAAGAAGAGAACCGAAAACAGGATTCAGTATCAGAAACTGATTATAAACAGAAAAGGTGAATACGCCCCAAACCTTTTATAATGAGTCAGAATGTTTGCATTGGATTTACGAAATCCTTAAAACTTTGTGTAGAATAATAAGAAACGAGCACTCTGATTAAGAGTATACATGTGTCTGGATCCAAACATACATGGTGACTAGGCATTTCCCTGAGGCCATGCATATCATCAACATGCCTCTGAAGGTCTATGGGACTGTTCAGAGAAATGATATTGTGTATATAAATAATTGTACATGGTACTTAGGGTAATTTGATCCCAATGTAGTTGCGTGCCTAATGAGTAGTCACAAAGGTATATTGTTGGTTTCACAAAGGTATTGAAAAAGAGATTTTAGAGTCAGTGTTATTCACCAGCTTTGTGCTGACGTATTTTTCCCCCATGTTACAGGGAAACAAGAAAGGTTAGACTATACAAGCAAAGAGGATAGAAGATTGGAGTTATAGTCATTAGATGCTATCTGATGGCTCAGATATTTTATTTCAAAATATTATAAAAGAAATATGTTTTCGAAAGAAATGTATTTGAAACATTGAACGAATATTTAAACCCGAGATTCTAATAAGTTTTCAATATAAATATTTTAAAGACTTCCGCTACAAACCGCAACTCTGATGTTTTTACAAAACAGGTACCAACTATTGGTCACACGCCTAGGCCCTAAAAGTGGGGTGTGACACAAGGACCATGCTAGCAGATGCTCTCTTGCCTGTTACCTTTTGGGCAGAAGCAATAAAAACTGGCTGCCACGTTCAGAACAGAGTCCTTCTCAACAAAAGTCAAGACACGACTCCTTATGAGATTTTGTTTAAAAGGAAGCCCTACATCAAATTTTTCAAACCATTTGGTTGCAAATGTTCATTGTTGAACACCAAGAATTATCTCAACAAATATCAAACAAAATACTTGGATTGCTTCTTTGTTGGTTACTCAACACACTCAAAATCCTACAGATTATATGTCAAAGACCATTTGAGTGTGATTGAATCATCAAATATAATATTCAATGAAAACCAGTTAAATACAGTAGATGGTGCTGCATGGATGTTTGACTCTGAAAAATTGATCAAGTCCTTCACGATTTATCCTGAAGATTTTGATTATTCATTTTATAAGACAAGCTTGATTGAAGAGAAAGATCAGAAGAAGTTAGATTTGGACAAGGTGTGGTCCAAGGTTGCTGGAAAAAAGAAGTGAATATAAATTTATAAAGGATCCCTCAAGTGCTGAAATTGAACAGGTTCAAGATCAAGTTCATGATCAAGAACAAAATCAAAATCCAGGACAAGAACAAGAAAATGGTATTCAAGACAATCAGGTAGTTCATGGTGATCAAGTCCTGAATGAAGAGGATCTAAGCAACCAAGATGAAGTGCGAAGACAAGCTGAAAGAGAAGCAATATTTGAAGATTTATTTCAAATCTTGAATATGGAAAACAATGGTGCATCTACCTCACAACAGAACAACCAAGAAGCACCAGAGTTTCATGATGCAACAACTGATTTGATCATTGATGAACCAGATCTCAATTAATCAAATCTCGACTCTACTGTGTCTACTAATGTGATTATTCAATCCTCTTATGTTGAAAGAAATCATCCACCTGAGAACATCACTGGATATATAAATGAAAGAGTTACAAGAAGTGCATCTGAATATGCAAATATTTGTTTGTACTCCTACTTCCTATCCCAAATTGAACCCAAAAACATTGTTCAAGCATTAAAAAACAATTGTTGGCTAGAAGCAATGCAAGAGGAGTTGGCTCAATTCATAGATCTACAAGTGTGGGAACTTGTAGATAGGCCAAGAAACAGATTTGCCATTGGAACAAAATGGGTTTTCAGGAACAAAGGGGATGAAAGAGGAATTGTGATTAAGAACAAGGCAAGACTTGTTGCATTGGGATGCCTACAAGAAGAAGGAATATATTTTGAGGAAGTTTTTGCTCCTGTGGCAAGACTTTAGGCAACAAGAATCTTCTTAGCTTATGTTGCCTCAAAGAATATAAGGGTATTTCAGTTAGATGTCAAATCTGCTTTCTTAAGTTGAAAAATCGAAGAGGAAGGGTATGTGTCTCAATCACCAGGATTTGAGGACCCTGATTATCCTAACAAAGTGTATAAGTTAAACAAAGCTTTGTATGGACTACATCAAGCTCCAAGAGCTTGGTTTGATGAGTTACCTAATCACTTACTTGATAATGGTTTCTCAAGATGAACTATTGACAAAACCCTCTTCTACAAGAAAAGAGGAAGAGATTTGCTTCTATTACAAGTTTATGTTGATGATATCATTTTTGGCTCAACCAATGAACAAATGTGCCATGAATTTGAAGAAGTGATGAAATCCAAGTACTCAATGAGCTCAATGAGAGAAATGAACTTCTTTCTTGGATTGCAAGTTCAACAAAAGGCTGATGGTATCTTCATATGCCAGTCTAAGTATGTGCAGGACATTTTGAACAAGTTCAAATCTCAGGAATTCAAACATGCTTTAACTCAAATAGACACTCATGAGAAAATGATAACATATGAAAAGGGGGAGCCTGTTGATAAGCATGAATATAGAGCCAAAATTGGATCCTTGATGTATCTAACTGCTTTTAGACCATATATCATGTTTGCATTATGTGTATGTGCAAGATTTCAGTCAAGTCCTTAGGTCTCTCATATGACTGATGTCAAGAGGATTTTTAGATACTTGAAGGGAAAGCCAGATTTAGGGATATGGTACCCTAAGAACCATTTGTTTGATCTCATTGCCTACATTAATAGTATTATGATGGGTGCAACATGAGCAGAAAGTCAACTTCTGGTGGATGTCAATTTTTTGGTGACAAGCTACTGTCTTGGCAGTCCAAGAAACAAACTACATCTCAACTACTGAAGCTGAGTACATTGCTGCATCTGCCTGCTGTGCACAAGTTCTATGGATTCGGAATCAAATGCTGGATTATGGTCTGAATTTCTTGAACACTTCTATTTTCATTGATAATACTGCTGCATTTTTCATTGTTAAGAATCCAATTCAACATTCAAAGACCAAGAACATTGAAATCAGACATCATTTCATTAGGGATTGTAATGAAAAAGGTCTAATTGAGATGAAAAGAGTTGACACAAGTGATAATTTGGCTGACCTATTCACCAAACCACTTGATAGAACCAGATTCCACTTTCTTCTGAAAGCATTGGGAATGATCAACTCATATGAGGTCTGATTAATGATGTGTGTCTTTATGTGCTAATTGACTATCATGATAAAGGGTCTAAGTGATTGTTGTGTTCGTTTGAATATGTTACTGTTTAATGTTCACTGATGTGTGCTTGGTTGATTATCTGTATAACTTAGGTATATTTGGTGCTTAGGTTAATGATCAGTGAATATGTGTGATGTCATGATAATTGCTTAGAATGACTAAAATGCTTGTGTGCTTATCTGATATCTTGATGATCCATTTGAACATGTTTAATCTCATATGATTATGTTATTAGGATATGTTAGACTATGCTTTATGTGAAGTCTGTCTGTTTTGATGATGTCATGATTGTGATTTGAATATGTCACTTTCTGTTAGAGGTAAAATATGTTTTTGTGTCAAAATTGCATGCTCAAATGAAATTTTCAAATGAATTTTCCTTAAAACATTTTTGACAAAAACAGAGAAACTTGATTAATAGTGCTGAGATATGATAAGATTATTCAGCTCAAATCTTTATAGAAGCTTAAGAAAGGGTTTTTTAAATGAAAATTGATACAACCATTTGGGAAATGATAGTACATTGACTATTTGGCAAATCATATGAATTTAATAGGCTAAAAAGACATTTAGTGCAGTCATTAACATGTATGGTTGCTTTCCCATGATGTGTAAAATCTAAGGTGATATAAACACAAAGAAACTGCTAAGCTTAATATGGAGTTACATTGTTGTCTATGCATGTTCGAATATACATCTTTCCGAATGATAGGTAGAAAAGTGAAAATCCAGTCATACACGAGCCCGCTGATATTTGGTCCCCAAAATGAAGTATTTATTTGAGAATGACAAAGAACACAAGTTAACAAAATGTACTGATTATACAACACAATGTTGTTATATATGTTCACAATATTATGTTAAAAAAAATCAAAAGTTCTGTCATTATAAAAGTTTTACCAAATATCAGGGGCTCGGAGTCAATTCGGGGTGATCTGGAGAAAGCCAAATAAGCCTTGAGAATAGATATGGAGCATCAGAAAGCAATATGTGTTATCCATTTAGTATTATGCATCTTAAATGAACCTTAATCATATCACCAAAGAAATGAAATTTATGCTAAGTCTAGACCTGCTGTTAACCTGTCTAATCTGTCATAATAATGCTGAGAATGAAGTACTGAGAAGCAACTTAGTCAATATAATCCCATGTTGAGATCTTTTCATACAAAGTAAGAAAATGATTTGAAAGGAAAGATAACTGAAATTTGATCTCTTAATGCACCATTTGCTCTTAAACAATGATCCTTAATGATAAAACTGTTTGACTTTTTGTTTAAGACAAAAAGAGTTGCATTTTAACTTCAAAAGGTCTGAATATGTATTTTCGAGTAAGGTTTAATGATTTTCAACCTTTTCGAGCAAACTTAGATGATTTTGTCTAAGTTTATCTTGTTCGAGCATGCTTTGATGTTTTACAAACTTTCGAGTACACTTTACTATTTTATTTGAAGTTAAACTCTTTCGAGCAAGCTTGATGTTTGAATGTGTTTGATTATGTTACTTCCAGCAAGCTTTAATGAACTCTGGACCTTATAGCAAACTTAACTGTTTTATACGTTGTTTAAGTCATTATAGCAAGCTTTGTGATTGAATGCGTTACTTATAGCAAGCTTTAGTGTTTTTGAACATTCTAGCAAACTTAGTTGTTTTGATTGATTGTTTAAATTCATTCTAGCAAGCTTTGTGATATTCAGTACTTACATGATTTATTCATATATTATCGAGTACACTTTTATGCTTCTTGGCTTTCGAGTAATCATTAGATGTTCTGAAGGTTAGTTTTGTCTAGCATACTTGATAATTCTGTGACATCTGCTTGAATATGCTTTATATGTTGATTTCGAGTAAACTTATTTGTCTTATTTGAAATATGTCTTTATCTAGCATACTTTATGATTGTGAATGTGAATCTTTGAAATTACACGTGTTTTCGGGCAAACCTCGTTTTCCGGGCACACTTTATATTTCGAGCACACTTTGAAAATTTTCAAAGTGTTCTCCTGATATACTTGGTAATTTCAAAACCATACTTTTCGAGCACACTTTGTGTTTAGAGTCCTTCTCTAGCACACTTTGTATTCTTAAAGTGTGTCATGCATACTTTGTTTCAAAGTTTACTTGACTGAATATTTGAGAATTGATTAAGTACTTTCGAGCACAGTTTGTGTTATTCAGAAATTCGAGCAAGGTTAACTTATAGAAATGTTTCTAAGTTACTTATTTAGGATTTTTTATTTATTCCTAGCAAGGTTGCCTATTTGATTATTTATACTTGATTATTTGTCTTGTGATTTATATCTCGAGAATCTTGTATTTCGAGTAAGCTTCCTTCAGTTTATTTACTTAGGTTTATTTCTATCTACTTTATTATTTCTGAATTGATTCTAGAACGTGCAAGCTTGAAAAGAGAAACTCATACACTAGAAAACTTAAATGAATAAATTTTCCGAGTAAGGTTTACAACAATATGCTTTAACGAGCAAGGTTTCAAATGAGAAAACATTATCGAGCAAGGTTTTAATTGAAAAGATATTTACTTGGATTATGTTACTGTTTGACAGCTATTGACTCACTAAATGACAAAAAGCATTTAAAACCCGCTTTCAAAAAGGTATAAGAGAGGGAGTTAGAGAAATTTTTCATATTATTCACCTCTCTCTCTTTCCACTACAGTACACTTTCTCTTGTTTCCAGAATACTAACCGCCTTAATTATTTTTCCAAACCCTAATTAACCAGCCCACAAATTGCGACTCGGTAAGCATTAATTGATTGATTTTCGACACCGATTATGTGGAATTGGGCATTTAATTTTCATATAAAATAACTCTCTGTTTTATGTGTAGGTTATAAATTTGTCGAAGAACAGGTTCATAAAGACATTTCTTCTCTTTACTTCTTTAAATTATAACCTCAAATGTGTTAAAGTTATGAACTTTATAACTGATCTTTGCTTTGAATATGTTTTTGTTTGTGTTTGTACATATATGGAGGACGAACCAAAATATCTGTTTGAGAAGAAGCACAATATGTGTGCTCTTCTTCAAGTGACTGCTTGCAACGAAGCTGTAGCAGATATGATCAGATGGCTTCAGAGATCTAGTCTTAGATTCTCTTTGACTGAAAGCCCAGTGATTTACACAAACCACCACTTGGATTTATGGCAATCGGCAGTACTTTATAACGATCAGAATGGCAAGCGGCTAGAGGCTACTGTGGCTAATAACGATATAAGAATTACGGAAAGATTAATTAGACAGAGCCTACAGTTACGAGATGATGATCACAACCCTATCTACTTCACCACTGATCATTTGCTGAAAATATTCATGCAGACAATGGGCTATCAAGGAAATGTCCATGAGGGACAGTTTCAAAAGGGGATGTTCCCAAACCTTTATATGTTTTTAATTCACCACATCATTTTGGGATATTTCGCTAGGAAAGGCTCTTGCACATTAATGAGACGTGACTTGGAAAATGCTAATGTAGCTGTTGTATATGATTTGCCTTTTAAATTCTCAAAGATGATTTTTGATGGAATCACTGGAACTTTGAGGAAGCCAAACAAGGATAAGTTTCTTGTATATCCGAGATTTCTATAGATTATTTCCAGTCAGGTTATACAAGATCTGCCTACAACAGGAACAACTCATGTATTGCAAGATCCGAATACGTATAGACAAATTGCAAACTTAGGTTCTACAAGCCGATTAAATCCAAGAGCTGAATTTGACATACTACCATGGCTAGTAAATCATGATGCGGCTATTATGCCAGTTCCAGAGTTAACCTTTGAGGAGAAAGAGAGTGCAGAAGAGGAGGAGGATGATGATAATTCAGATGACTCAAATGATGATGATGGAGGAGGTGAAGGAGGAGTTGAAGGAGATGCTGGTGTTAATGATGATACACAAGCTGAGGTGGAGAACATACCCTTACCTACACCACCAGCCACAGCACCTTCAACATCCCCACATCATGAAACATCTACCCAATCCCCACCTTTCCAAACACCACTTACCCATACTCAGAGACCACCTCTAACCCATGACCAAACCATTAACCAACCCCTGACCCAAACCTAAACCTTTATCCAAGACCGAAGCCATAGCATACATGAACCATAAATCCCACAGCATGTCCCAGCCCACTTACTAAACCTTCCAAACACACCATTCCAATCCCCAACCCATTCCCAAACCTTTTAAACTGCTCACATTACATCCACATCCTTAATCCAAATAATAAACCCATTACCCTCTACTAGTGAAAATATCATACAAAGCCAAAGCCCACCAACTTAACCAACTCCAACCTAAACCAACCTGCCTGATCCTTCCACTGAACAATCTACCCAAACCCCTTCCCATAATGCTTATATATTTCAAAGAAATTTGGCCCTTATGCTTGAACCATATATCCCACAGCATGTCCCAACCCACTTACTAAACCTTCCAAAAACACCATTCCAATCCCCAACCCATTCCCAAACCTTTGAAACTGCTCACATTACATCCGCATCCTTAATCCAAATAATAAACCCATTACCCTCTACCAGTGAAAATATCATACAAAGCCAAAGCCCACCAACTGAACCAACTCCAATCTAAACCAACCTGCCTGATCCTTCCACTGAACAATCTACCCAAACCCCTTCCCATAATGCTTATCTATTTCAAATAAATTTGGACCTTATGGTTGAAAATGTTGATTTAAAAGGGAGGAATACAGAGGTGATGAAGGAGAATGAGGAATTGAAAACACAGTTGGCCCAAGCTATAAAGAAAATTCAAGCCCTGGAAGCTGAGGTTGAGAAGACCTCAGCTGTACCAAAACAGGGGAGAATATTCAAGTGGAAACTGATGTTTATGTTGAGAAGAAGGATGTGAGAGTAGAGGTGGTTGCTAAGGATGCATTAACGACTCTGTTCAGTCAATATGAGGAGAGTGAGGATGAGGAAGGAAGTGTTGAAATAATGACTGTGGATACTGACTATTTTGCAGATCAGTCTGAGATAGGTGAACAGGAGTATGATGTTGAGAAGGAGGTTGTAAAAGAGGCTGAGAAGGAGGATAATGAATTAAAAGAACTTTATGATGATATTGAAAATTTCCCAACTGAATCAGAAGAAGAGAGAAAGGGAAGGAGAAAGGAAAAGCCATTGTTGAATCTGATGAGGATGAACCTGTTGATACTTTGGAGATGGTTGTTGAAGAAGATGAGTAAAATGAACAAGCTGCCAAGAGGCAAGCTAATATTATACAAGAAACACTTGAAAGGTAAATAATTGCTCAATCTATGACTGCATAGGAGTTTGGTGAACAAGAAACATTGATTGAACAAACCAATATTGCCAAAACTCTAGACCAAGAAGGAGATGTTGAGCAGGAAGTAATTGAAGTACTAATCAAGTTGAAACAAGCTGAAGGCAAGCCGGTTGCTTATCAGACAGTCGAAATTTAAGGAAATTTAAGGCGAGTCGTAAGGCACTATTGAGATACAAGATAAGAGCGGGAAATTTAAGGTGAACTGTCACAGGTTGAAGCACTACATAGGCGAGCCGGTTGCTGATCAGACAGTCGAGGCATTCTATCTTGACCTACTTACCGAGGCGTAGATGTGTTGGATGCGTCACCCGAGAGATAACACGAGTTGTAGATAGTGTATTTTTTTTTTTTTTTTTGCTATCTGTTTTACTTATTTTGTCTTTGTTAGGATGTTCCAAATTGAAACCGCGCGTACACAATCTCCATTCGAGTCGGTTGAATTTAGGGGTTTTCAATTTATTAAAATTTAAAAAAAATAAAAATAAAGAAATAAATAAATAAAATAAAAGAATATAAAATAAAAAAATACAAAAATACAAAAACAGAAAAATATGTTTATTTCTTATGTTTTGTTTTCTGTTTTGTACGCGCTACATGCGAGCGAGTTTGAGTTATTGCGCATGGTAGCTTTGATGGCGTTTTGGAACTGGTTCTTCCGAGATTGCAGCCGCGAAAGAAATGTTATACGGTCGTTCGATTGATACACATTTGGAGAAGATTCTGCATATAAACCAGAGGAGTAACCCGTTCTTTGTTATATTCTTGAAAATTTTAGGTTCTATTTTATTTTTATTTTTTTTTCTTTTCCTCGTTCTTATCGAGGATGATTTCTTTCTAAGTGTGGGGATAGGAGTTTATTTTACATAGTCGTAGAAAAAAATATATTTTTGCACTCTTTCGCTTAAAAATGTGTCGGTTACTTAAGTTTGAGGGACATACACTTATATATGTTTGGTCATGTTATCTATTGGTAGACATACGAGATAGCCATTTACCTAAAAACTAAAAGTGACTGGGGCTACTGTTATGTGTTTTGTTTAATTCTTTCGCTTAAAATTATGTCGATTACTTAAGTTCGAGGGACATATACTTGTATATGTTTGGTCCTGTTATCTACCTGTAGACATACGAGATAACCATTTACCCGAAAATTGAAAGTGACTGGGGCGACTGAATAAAAATAATAATAAAATAAAATAGAAAACGTTTTAAAAAAAATGTTACTTGAAATTTATTTTTCTTCTACGTTAAGCAGGAAATAATATTATTACCGTTATCTTACAAGCTCTCGGAACTTTTGAAAAATATAATAATAACAAAAGAATAGATGGTTTGCATATCTGATTTGGGATGTGTCGGTAGGCCCAACTAGCTTTGATAATCCTCTTTAGCATATTTAATATACTTAATAATTTGAGAAACGGTGAAACCAAATTTCGATGCTTAGGGAGGATTATCATAATCTAATAACTTTAAGATGGTAAGACTTAGATGCACTCAAACCAGAACACCACCACAATGTCCATCTTTTTGCGAGCATAGAAAATAGTTATATTTATTTAGGTGCAAAAAAAATAAAAAATAATAATAATAAAAAAATATTGCAAAAGCATGAAAAAAAATAAAGTACAAATAAAAGATTCACAAAGCATCCAAAAATAGTAAAAGAGGCCAAAGATGCACATACTAGACGGGGCTGAGAGTTTACGTGGGGCTAAGGGAATAATTACTCCGAGGTTATCGCTATTGGGGCTCAAGATTCTTAGTCAATTAATATCAAATTAGGGATTTATAGGACACAGTCCAATAATATTTAGGAAAAGCTCGTACGGCCTCCACATGACCATTCATCCATCAAATTTCACTAAGTACATCTACTTAGTACCATCAGCGAGTCCTTGGCTTAAGGTGATTTGTTGAACCAATATGGTTCGACTCTAGTTTTCTAGCTCTCTTTGTCTGAGATGGGCTAGGTGTAGCCGTGACTCTTGAACTTAAAACGCTTAATGAAATTGGGGGCTTTATTGGCTAGTGGCTGGGTTTAAAGTGGATAAATATACCGTCAATCGCGGTCAATATGTCGAGCTATTTCAATTGTTTTAATAATATTAAATAATCTGGGAGTTTGTGGTTTTCACTTGGTTATGATTCTATGTAGATTTCTTTTTCAAGGACGCAAAAGTCTTAAGTGTGGGGATGTTTGATGTGTTATAAAACACACTTGTTTTCCGCACCTTTTATCATCATTTTAATTGCTTAATTATCTAATAAATAATGATTTTAACTTGTTTTGACATGATCTTACAAAGTTATATATCTTTCGTAGGTTGCGTGTTTTAAAGAGAAAAGAACCGGGTTTATGGAAGACGAAAAGGGCCTTTATGATCAACTTTTGAAGACAATACTCAAAGCCCGACCCAAGCCCACTTAAGGAAAGTCTTTCATGCATAATATATAATAAAAAACAGAAGAAAAAAACCCTAAGCCCCCTTACACATTTCCGATCGGCAGCAGCTCCAAGGGAAAAGAACAAGATTTTTTAGGGTTTTGACGGCTAGGGAAGAAGAACGTAACCAAGGAAGTCAGGACATCAACTCGGGATCATTTTTCATCTTATATCTCAGCCCCAACTGAGAGTATTGCATTCATATACTTTGTTTTCTCGTTCATTGTTCATAACTATCTTGTTCTTGATTATTTGGTTAAATCTTTTGCTATTGAGTTTAAGACTGAAATGTTATTGACCATATTTGATTGTGGATTGAGTTTAACTATGAATTGGTTGAGTATTATTATTTTTTTCTTAAGTATTTGTTGTTGTCCAAATAACATGAGTAGCTAATCTTTTTAGTTCTACCTAGGTTTGATGATAATTGTTCGGTTTTGATGAGTTTTATGGATTGTTTGATCAAAAGATTCAAATTACTATTGTAAAGTTTGGTTTAATATTGAATTAGGTTGTGTTTAGTGGCTGGGATTTTATTAATTATATCTCAATAACCTCATGCTTCGATTGGTTGAATTTATTTTGATTGATTGTTGGTTGTTTGATTTTGTACTTGGTGTTTAGAATTTGTTTGCGGTAGATATCACCGTAGGGTTTTGTTGAGTGAGTTTTAGTATAATTCAGCGGGTAAACACCTTCTTAGATACCGAGAGGTTATAAGAAGAAAATTCGTCTCATAGCCTTTGTTTGTTAGAATCAGGATTGCGCGAAAGCGGGTTTGGTTCTTATCGGGTTTGGGTTCGTGAGCGGTTAGTTGATCTAGTTTGTGTTATGCTAAATTGTTCCTCTATCCTTGGTTGTGTATTATTCATTTCCATTAGGGTCAAGTGTCGGTGAGTCCGAGAGGAGAGTCGGCATTAGAACACCTTAGTAATCGTTTTCCGGTTTGTTTTTAAAATCAATTAAGTGTAAGTTAGGGTTTGTTTGTGAGACCGAGAGGTGATCTAGCTAGCTTGAGCGAACCTTAGTTGTGTCATCTTTAGATACCGGTTTCGTGTGATCAATCAATCTGTTTTCTCGTCAGACAGTCAATTTGAGTCTTACCTAGGTAGATGTTTTCTCCATTGTCAGTCACAGTTAGTCTCTAATTTAGGCAAGTTTTTCCTGTTAGTTCCATTAGTCCAGTTAATTAATTTAGTCAAATTAATTTAGGTCAAGTAGTTTTAATTATTAAAAATCAGACTAAAATTATTATTCTTAGGGAGGTCTTGTCTAGGGTTAGTAATCATAGGCGTTTTCAAGTGTCCTTGTGTTTGGTACTCGTACTTCTTAGTTCTATACTACTTACGATCGGTACACTTGCTGGTTGTGTGTGGAATTATTAGAATAATCCGTTTTAAATTTTAAAGCTTAGTTGTAAGCCCCGTAGAAAGAAACACCCATTAGACGCACATCACCTTGCTCTATCCGATGGTGACGAGGATTTGGTAGTTTGCATTGATGCCTCACATCGTGGGTTAGGTTGCGTATTAATGCAACGAGGAAAGGTTATAGCTTATGCCTCTAGACAGTTGAAGGTTCATTAGAGTACCTACCTGACGCATGATTTAGAGCTAGCAGCAGTAGTGCATGCTCTAAAGATATAGAGACATGATCTGTATGGTACCAGATGTACTATTTATACCGATCATGAGAGTTTAAAGTACTTCTTCGAGCAGAAAGAGTTAAACATGAGACATAGGAGATGGTTAGAGTTGATAAAGGACTACGACTGCGATATCAAATACTATCCTGGAAAGGCTAATGTGGTTGCTAACGCACTAATCCATAAGAATGAAGAAGTCATTGCAACAGTGAAGTCTTATAAATTTATCATTAACTAAAATCTCTTCGGGGAAATCATCAAGGTGCAGTCTGAGGTGCTTACAAATGAAGGGTTAATGAAAAAGGAAAGAATTTTTGGATAGCTAGACGAGTTGATAGATAACACTCACGGTGTTAAGACTAGGTTTGACCGTATGTGGATTCCACGCCATGAAATTCTTAGAGGTCGAATCTTAGAAGAAGCCCATAAGTCGAGGTACTAAATTCATCCGGGATCCACCAAGATGTATCACGATCTGAAGAGAGAATACTGGTGGCCGGGTATGAAGAATGAAGTAGTAGATTATGTCAGTAAGTGCTTAACTTGCATGCAAGTCAAAGCGAAACAAAATACAGCCATTAGAGATACTAGAATGGAAATAGAAAAACATCACCATGGATTTCATGACTAAGCTACCCCGTACAGCTAAAAATCATGATACCAATTTGGTGATTGTTGACCGTTTGACGAAAAGTGCTCATATTCTGCCAATACGAGAGGCCATCTCGCCAAAAACATTAGAAAACGTGTTCATAAAGGAGGTTGTGGCTAAACATGGAGTATCGTCATCAATCATGTCTGATAGAGATACTCGCTTTACTTCAAGATTTTGGAAGAATTTCCATGAAGCTATGGGAACAAGATTGAACATCAGTACGGCGTATCATCCTCAAACAGACGGGCAGTCTGAAAGGACTATCCAAACCCTTGAGGATATGCTACGTTCTTGTGTTTTAGATTTTGGAGGAAGTTGGGATGATCATCTGCATCTGGAAAACTTCTCTTATAACAACAGCTATAATTCGAGTATATGTATGCCACCATTCGAGATGTTGTATAGTAGATGTTGTAGACCTCCTGTATGTTGGGGAGAGATTGGTCATAAGGAGATTGGAAGTCTAGAATCATGCAAGAAACCTTTTTAAGGTTTTATCATATCAAGGCAAGAATGAAAGCTGCTCAAGACCGTCAGAAGTCGTATGCTGATAAGCGACAATGACCAATCGAATTTAACGTTGGTGACAATGTGATGCTCAAAGTCTCACCTTGGAAAGGAATTATAAGTTTCAGGAAGAGAGTAAAGTTATGTCCAATGTACATTGGACCGTTTAAGATCATAAAGTGTGTTGCTAAAGTAGCTTACAAGCTGGATTTGCCTGAAGAGTTAGAAGGGATTCACTCTACTTTTGATGCTTCTCACCTGAGGAAATATCTAGCTGATGACACGTCCCACGTGCCATTAATAGACATTGAGGTTGATGAGCAGTTAAACTATATCGAGCAGCCTATTGAAGTAGTTGACCGTAAGGAAAAGCAGCTTCGTCATAAAGTTATCCTTTTAGTGAAGGTGATATGGAAGCGTCGTAAAGGATCGGATGCCACCTGGGAAGTTGAAGAAGAAATGCGCAAATTTTACACCGATCTGTTTAAGTGAAAGTTAGGTTTCGGGGATGAAACATCTTCAAGGAATGAAGACTTGTAGCATCCCAAAATTTCTATGAATATATTATTTACGCCGGAAGAATTAATTTAACCTAGGAGAATAATAATTAATAAGATGAAAGGATGGTGGACTTAAGATGAAGATGGGCCTAAGGTCCATCGGCTTAGCGAGTATAAATACCCCTTAAACCCTAAATCCTTTCCATCTCCATCATTTTACACCTTAGCCTCCACCATAAAAACACACACTTAAGCCAAACACTCTCTAGTCTATTCTATTCAACGATCCAAGACCAACCGAAGGTAAGAAATCATTTATTTCAGCTAACACAATATTCTAGAACTAGCGACACCGCAACCCCGTGATGCCGAGTGAACTGTTTGAATCTAGATCTAGCTTTATTCGGGTGTTTAATCAACCAAAATGAGTTTAAGGGCCACCTTAGCTCAGATCTGGACACCCGAAGCTACCTAAGTTATAAACGATCAAACTCGGCAAACCATGGTGATTAATGGCGGCTAACGGCGCCTGAATCAAAGAAAAACCTTAAAACGCAAAATAGAAAGCTGAACAGAATGTTAAGGCGTATAAGTATAAGCAGCGTATAAGTTTAAGCAGCGTATATGTATATGTAAGCCGTATATGTATGTAGCGCATATGTATAAGGCGTATATGTACAATTAAGCCGTATAAGTATGCTTAGCCGTATATGTATGTATATAAACGTATATGCATGCATGTAACGTGTATGTATATAAACGTATATGCATGTATGTGCCGTATAAGTATGTGCATGTCGTATATGTATATGTGTGACGTATATGTAGTGACACATATGTATGACTTATACGCTAAGGTGACTTATACGGGGAAAAACTTACACGTTATAAGGACTTTGATTTGTTGACTTTTATTATTCCACGAAAGTTTTAATTAACCCTATTTAGAACTATGTTTATGAGTAAATTCAACGCTAGAAATTAGACGTCACCCGGCATGTCTCTACAAGTAGTATCAGAGCATTTGGGCTATATATCTGCTTAAAATACACAAGTTTCACTTCTTTTTCATCTTATTTCTTGCATATCAGAAAATTTCGCAGTCAATTTTCTACGAAAACTTTTTAAGATGTTCTACCACTAGCCTACATTAATCCTACAAAGTTGCAGATTTGAAAACATTGATTTTCATATTCAAAAGTTGCATAAATGTCCACCGAGACCTATACGACGGATGTGTTTTTCCGTATAACTTTGGTCGTATAAATTGTTTCTTCGTATAACTATTTTCAATGCATAAGTGACTTATACGCTAGAAGTTTTCACGTATATCTTATCTGTTTCAAGAGACATATACGCTAAGGAGAACTTATACATTACAAGATCTTATACGTTTGGGGAGACTTATTCGCCATACTTATCTACCAAGAAGACTTATACGTTGTATTGTTGTTGTTTTCACTATGGATGATATGCATGCTTTTGTTTCTCAACCATCAAGCCTGCTACAGAACCTTAGTTTGGAGAATGAAATGGGAACATCAAATAACCTCCAAATTATATTAAAATGGTGGATTATCCTTCTTGGGACGACAAATTTGAGACATATGTACATCGTGAACTATAATACATGGATTTCTATAGAGGATGAGTACATCATTCTCAAATTGAAGATGAAGTATCTGAAGATCATGAGAAAGATGTTACAATGACTATGCTTGAACATCAATCTTTAATGGCAAATCAGGTAATTTCTCAATCTAATGTGATTTTGGGTGAGAAATGTGAGTTATCATGTAGAGAATGTGAAATAAAAGATTTTGAATTTATAACTCTTAGAAATAAGTTATAATACAATTTTCAAAGATTTTAAAAGAGTTGAGGAAGCTTATGAAAAGCTTCAAAAGTGTTAAAATGGTTTATGGAATAATATTTTCCAAGATGAGAAAACTATTCTAATGCATAAACACACTGTTGAGGACAAACAAATTGCTATCAATCGTCACATATAAGAAAATGAAGCTCTTAAGCAAGAGTTACAATCTTTATAAATTAAAACTGAAAGAATTTACTTAAAACATAAGAGTTACAATGCATCTTCATATGTTCTTGATCACATTATTACCAAAATGGGATATCATTCTGTTCCGCCTCCAATTTGTAATTCTTATGTTCCAAAGAAACCTGAAGGGGTTGAAAAGACGTTGAATGTGGAAATCAATACTTCACTGGATGATTCTAAATTGTGTTTGCCTGAGATGGTTGATATCAATTTTGGGAAGTTTGTGAATAGTTCTGAGTGTGAGAGTGATGTTTGTGTGAAGGTTGCTGAGAACGTTTTGTGTGATTCAATTTATGAAATTTTGTTAAAAATAAAATTGGTGAAATTATAAAAATGATTTAAAATGTATTACAAGGACAAATTTATATTGTAAGAAACAAAATCATGGTCCCATTAAACAAAATGGTGCAAGAAACAAAGAGATATTTAAAAAGATTGTGTTTATTAAAAGAACAACTTCTGAATCTAAATAGGAAGCGAAGCTATTTTTAGAAAACAATCAAACCAAGAGTTTTTCAAAGAAAAAGCTGAGTGTGATCATGCTCAAATTTCTCTGATAGATAAATTTATTGATAGGAGAAGATGCTTCAATTGCAATGAAGTTGGACATATATTCAAGCATGTCTTAACCGATTTAAGCATGATCAGGTTCATCATAAGAATTATGTTAAACTGGATGAAAATTTTTTTGGAAAACCGATCAATGTGAATAAAATTACTTCGCTAAGATTTGTACCATTACAAATCTTGAAAAGAAAATTGATGGTGTTCACAAAGTTTAACAAGTAAAGAATGTTTTTGAAACAGGTAATAGTTCAAAAGTCAGAATTAGTTTGTAAAACCTAAAATTGATGTTTTAAAAGCAAGCGGTTGTGTGGAACTCAAATTACTGTCTAATGAGTGTAGTGAGGTTTCAAGTTTATTGGTTATATCAAGTGAGTTAGAGTTTGATGAGTCATTGGAGGATATGTTTGTTAATAAAATCAAAAAACCCAAGACCAAGAAGACTTGGGTTTCCTTGTTTCACTAAACCATTTACTTTATGTGCAGGGGCTTCCAAGATCCCATCATTCATGTTGGATAATGGATAGCGGAGCCTCAAGGTACATGACGGGGTACCCCTACATTTGCTTAAGGATGTCTAATCTCTTAAAGGAAGGTATGTAGGTTTTGCGGGAAATCAAGGAGGTCAAATTTTGGGTGAAGGAACTTTGTCAAATGGCATGGTGATGTTTGATAAAGTGAATTATATCACTAAGTCGAAAAATATTTGTTGAGTATCTCTCAAATATGTTATAAAAGTTCTAAACTCATTTTACCGACAAGGAGTGTATGGTCTTAAGACAGAGATTTAAGATTCTTGACGAGTGAATTTTTATGTGTGCTCCTCGAGAGAATGATCCGCATGTTCTCAACATGGGTACTGAAAATGTGTCTTCTCGTACCGCTGAAGGGGTAAATGTTAAGGGATTTCATTTGAGTGAAGATTTCCTTAGCTGCAAGAAAGGAAAGTATAAGAAAAATTCTCATCCTACCATGATAGTTAACACTATCCACTTACAATTCGAGCGAGTTCATATGGATCTTTTTGGTCCTGTTAAGGCCAAAATTATCACTCGCGAACTGTATTGCCAAGTGGTCGCTGATGACTATTCCAGATTCTCGTAGGTAATGCTTTTAGACTCTTACGATTAGACATTTGACATCTTGATGACTTTATTCAAAGAGTTGGAGAATTTGTACAAGTTGCCGATCAGATGAATCTGAAGTGACAATGGGACCGAGTTCAAGAAAAATAGAATGTTGGAATATTGCAATAAATATGGAATTCTTCATGAGCTTAGTGCACCCTACCCTCCACAACAAAATGGGGTTGATGAACGAAAGAATCGAACTTTGATTTAAATCTGCACGAACCATGTTGGCCGATTCAAAGCTACATGTTAGTTTTTGGACGAAGCTGTGGAATCTCCATCTTACACACTAAACCATGATCCAACTGTTTACAAAGCAGGGGAAGACATGTTTTGAGTTTCTTAATAGAAGAAAACCAAATCTGAAGTGGCTTAAACCATTTGGGTCACCATATATTATTCTTGATCCCGATGGAAAATTTGGTTCAAAATATTTGGAAGGTTTCTTTTTGGGGTATACTAGTCCTTTACGACACATATTTTTACCTAGCATAAACCTGATCGTGCAAGTACAACATGTAGATTGTCAAAGATACATCACACCAACGAAAAATTTGGGTGATGCATGGATGTTGATTATGACAATCTATGGAAGTGTTTCAATTTACTAGAAGAGGGCTTATTTGATGAAGCTGTTTCATTGTTATATCTGCAATAACTGATTTATTGTCAAATTGAAGAAACTACATAAACTGTGATCCCGACAACAAGAGTTGAGCCTCAAGATGCACATCAAGAAGAACTTGTTTCTGATGTAATTCTTGAAAATACTCCTACATTTGATGATGATGTCATTGTATCCGTGATTCAATTTACTACTCCAAGTTCTGGTGAAATGGAGGTTGAAGAAAATGTTATGAATCTTCAACAAGATGTGAGTGTTTCTACTAATGTCATTCCTCGAACCGTGCCATACCATCAAGAAGAAAACATTAATGGAGATTTGATCACTGGGGTTCAAACGAGGCGTCAAATTGATCAAAGCCTCAGGTGTTTTTATTCAAAAGTCTCGCATTCGCAAAATCGGTTTTCGTTCAAATGTTTTATTTCTCAAATCGAGTTGAAGACTTAAAATGAAGCACTGGCCGAGGAGAGGTTGGTTAATGCAATGCAAGAAGAATTGCAACAATTTGAACACTTAGGGGTTTTGAAGCTTGTTGAGGTAACTGAAGACAAAAGGTGTATCAACACCAAATGGGTGTTCAAATAAAAGCTCGATAGGAATGGTATAATTGTCCACAACAAAGCTCGGTTGGTAGTATCGGGTTTTAATCAAAGAGATGGAATTGATTATAATGAGGTTTACGCACCGGTTGCTAGACTCTAAGCGATCCATGTCTTTTTAGCATTTACATCCTGGAAGAGCTTTAAAGTGTATTAGTTGGATATCAAGTCAGCTTTTCTCAATGGGAAACTTGGTGAAGAAGTCTATGTGGGATAACCACCAGGATTTGTCGATCCTATCCACAAAGACAAAGTGTATCTTCTTGATAAAGCCTTGTACAGACTGCATCAAGCCCCGAGAGTTTGGTATGAAACTTTATGTCAACATTTGTTGGATAATGGCTTTATTCGAGGAATCGTCAATTGCACAGTTTTCACCAAAGAAGTGGCTGCACATTTGGTGATCGTTCAAGTATATGTGGATGATATCATATTTGGATCTACTATTGATGATTTATGCATTGAATTTGAAGTTCTAATGAAAAAAAAACGAGATGAGTGTAATGGGGGAGATGAATCTTTCTAGGGCTTCAGGTGGAACAGTTACCGAATGGCATCTTCATTCAACAAACGAAGTATGTCAACAATGTCACACCCCGAAAATCTTAATTTAAACAGCGGAAGACTTTTGACCAAATCGTTCGGGTTGTGACAGTCGCCATTAGCCATTCATAATAAAATATTGTGATATAATAATCAAAGTTTGACTTTTCAAAGAAACTTTATTATTATTAAAACATAAGTTTACACGTGTATAAAAACACGCTTATAACACATTTCAGATTATTCCCCATATTCAAACACCGCCCACCTCTTTTCCTTCATCGTCACGAAGCCATCACTTACTTGAAAAGCATATTAAAAGTCGTTTGCCAACACAATGTGTTAGTGAGTTTCCCTTTATAATAAAAATAGTCTATATCATTGTATATAAATTGAAAAAAACATCCATATAATGATCTTTTGTCATTATATACCAATATCACTTTGTGTATAATCGTCACACCCCGAATGATATCAAAAAATCCCATGTATAATGGTCTAATGCCATTATAACACAAATTTGCATGTGTAATGATCTACCATCATTACATCACAAAATAATAGGCATTTTACTTCTTAAACAAATCGTGTTTTTGTAAACGAGCAAAGAATACAACATTACATATGACTATCATAGTTGATAACCTGATACATACCAGACTCAAAATACGCCCACTTCTAACCCAAAGAAATCGAAACAGGGGGCGTCACCCCGATAGATCTACCCATATTTTGTGCCCCTTTTTAGGGTTAACCGTTATTTGCCAACTAGACTCATCCCGCGTTTGACACGGTTTAAAATAAAATGCCTTATAAAAATATCGATGAAATTAATATGTAATAAAGAATATGCTTTTCTCCCAAAACAATTATAAAAACAAGTAAAAATTATTCCAGTTAAATACGACGGGGTAGGGTTTCTTAGAGAAACTCACGGTTATGTGGGTTTTGTCGGTTATGTCGGTTTCGGGTTTACAAACGAACCGATCGACATTTCGTATAAAATATAACTTTTATGACTTAGATAACACTTGTTACATATATATTAGTTAAGTTTTATAATTTATTTTATAAAAACATGTCATTTCTCATTTTTGTTAATATTTTTTTAAATTAGCAACTTTTGACGTTTTCGTGTCGGGTTTCCGACACGAACCGTTTAGGACCAAGTCTAGTCATTTTGTCTTCTTCTAATATATCAACCTATGTTATATATGATTGTTATACAACTTTAGAGGCTGTTATAAAATAGTCCCAAACCGTTGTGCAGGTTCACGTTAAAAAGTCGGTTTTTCGACCGTTAAAGTTACCGACAAGCGAACTAGACTTAGCAATTTCAAACCAATCATCCTATTTATTAAATTTACACATTATAACCTATAATTTATCCTTAATTTCCATATTTGGTCATATAATCTCAAATAGCACGTTCAAGTCGGATTTTAAGTTCCTACTTTGCAATTTATGTTTATTAATAATATGAACAATTTATGTTTATTAATAATATGAACAATCAAGTTTATCATTTTTCATATGAACAATTATCACAATACTTTCTAATTTTCCAGATTTCAGCTAATATTAACAAGTCATTCAAATCATCAAGTTCATGCATTTCATAATTTCCTAAGTGTTTACTTGACAAAGTTTCTTATTATGGTAACTTTCAACTCTTGTTACCCTTTTTCATCACAATATTTACAAGTATTATCAAGTAGCAAACTTGTTTATCTCATTCAACTAGTTTGATCTAGATTTAATGCATCTTATTATTCTAGTCAAGTTATAATCTCTTATAATTCATATTTCCAAAGTTTCCATAGTTAGAATTAATCCATATGACTAGCTAGTTTGATTATTTTCCTAGCTTATTAATCCATGAATCTATAACATGCATCATATCAATCAATCATCCAGTTTAAAAATCCAAATCCAAGTTTCATATCACAAAAAATCATTAATCATAATTTTTCAATTTGAAAATTAAAGTTTCCTTATTTAGAAATCTAGCAAATTTAACAATGTTCATGTTTCATCTTTTAATTTCATAACTTTGGTTCAATCTAGCATGTATCCTATTCCATTTCATCCTAATCTCACCAGTTTCATTAATTCATCCATTATATTCAAATAAAATCAAAAATCCCAAATTATTAATATGAACAAGTTCTTGCAATCTTCAAATCAATCATTATCCATTCTATGATTCAAACTCTTCCAAGTAATCAAAATCTCATACTAACATTTAACAAATCATCAACCTCACTTAATCTCAATTCCAAACATCTTTTATCCATTATTTTATCTAGATATCAAATTATTTCTAATAAATCTTGGAAATCAAAAATCAACTTTAAGGTGAATGTATGTATGCATGAGTGGGTTTAATGCTTCCACCCACATACACACACACATTCTCAGCACACCCACATGCACATACATGCACATGCACAGTTCACACACACATACATCCAAACCCATGATAATCAATCCTTCAATCCCAATTCCAACCCATTAACATCGAATCTAGCTCATGCAATCATAAAACTTAAATTACAATATTTACTTGTTTTTGATTTAGAGATTTAAGATTAATATGGGAGTGATATGAGATGTTCCCTTTACTTTAACCATTTTCCTATTGCTTAATCTCTTATGTTCTTGATTGAAATTGTGTGTGTGATAATATGCATTTTGAAGATGGGGTTGAAGTGGTGGTGTGGGTGGCCGATTATATAGAGAGAAGAAGAGGGAGTAGTGTGGTGAGGTGGGTATCAGGTTGATGTTGTGTGATGGCATGGTTAACCCAACACACAAGTCTAGATTTAGGGAAGATGATAATGATATTTTGCATGGAGGGTGAGTGGAAATGAGTTGTCAAGAGGGAGGGGGGTTGGCTAAGGAGGAGGGGGGGTAAGGGTTGGGTGTTTTAAATTAATATTGTACTAATTGTTTTGCATATTGCGGTTTTCGGTTGATCAAACATTTTTCGTTTTTAATAGTTTTTGTCATAAATTGAACCAAATCAATTTCCTGACCACTTGGACTAAAGAAATTATTTTTTTGAATTTATTTGGCGTTGGGTCCTTACCGGATCGTCTATCGACACTCGGTTACATATTTTGCAATATTTGCGATTCTAGCCTTCTAAAATTAAGTTTATACATTGTCTCGACTACTTTACTATATATTTTGATTTTTCGAGATCATTTAACCCCTTTAATGATTTATTTACTTTCTTATTTGTTACCACGGGTCATTCCACGTCAGATTCATTACACTGCGATTTTTGCACTTTTTGTTGACTTTGAAACGTCTAGATCACTAATAAAAAAGATTTTTCTCGTAACGACGAAATTTATTGCTAATCACAATTCATTAACGAAATGTTTTTGGCAATTGTTACAAACAACATCCTAGCTAAGTTCAACATTGTTGATTCTACTGTAATCAGTACTTTGCTTCTATTAAATCGTGGATTGGTCGTGATCCCACCGAGGCAAAGGTTAATCAAACTTTATACCGATTAATGATTGGCTCTCTCATGTATCTTACTGCTTCAAGGTCGGAATCGTGGATTCTACTTGTTTGTGTGCCCAATTTCAATCAAATCCGAAAGTCTCACACCTAATGATTGTCAAGAGGATACTTCGGCATCTAAATGGATGTCTATGGGTCGGTCTTTGGTATCTAAAGGATGATGAGTTCGTGTTGATGGCTTATTTGGATTATGACTATGGAAGTTGTAAGCTGAATGCCAAATCTACAATTTTGGATGTCAATTTTTTAGTCACGTGGGAATACAATAAACACACCACCGTGTCCCTGTTAACCTTTGAAGCTGAGTATGTAGATGCTTCGAGTTGCTGTTCTTAGGTTATTTGGATCCAACAGCACATGCGCGATTACGGATTGAGTTTTCTGACTAGACCTATATTTGTAGATAATACTAGTGCTATATCCATAACTAAAAATCCGGAAAATCACTCTAAATCTAAGCATATCAAAATACGGTATCACTTCATCCATGACTGTTACGAGAAGAAGTTGATAACCATTGACAAAATTCACACCGATGAGCAAAAAGTTGATCTTTTTACTAAAGTGTTTGATAAAAATGGATTTCATTATTTGTTAATGCTAAATGGTATTAAGAAAATGGGCGGTGGGGAAGAGAGTGATCACGAGATTATGGTTCAGACCTCAAGTAAACCTTCATTTGAGTCAAATTTGTTTTTGTAAAATCTTCCTTTTCAAAAATCCAAAAATATGTTTTTTTTAGGAGGGAGAAATGTTTAGAAAATCCAAAAACATTATAAATTTCGAGAAAGCCAAAAACATTTGAATATGTTAAAATCCAAATACTTTGAAAATGCTCCTCAAAAATGAGTTTTTGAAGCATAAAGGGAAGATGATATTACAATGTTCATCTGGTCCCAAATCCAGTAAAAAGTAAGTGAAAAAGGTTGTGTGCTAAATTGTATTAGTGCATTGGTATGTTTTAAACAAACAAGAAAGGAAAACTATGTGATATAAACCTAAACTGTCAAATTAAAATGGGTGTTAGTCTCTTGCAAAAATCTTAGTAATGAAGGCGGAATTGTAATACCCTGTCATACTCAAGCCTTGAGTCAGCTTAATCACCAAAATTAAAATAATAAAGGTTTTAAAGCTTCTAGTTAATGGTGTGACACTCGTCAATTTCAAGTTAACTCTGTTAATCCGAACTCCCTTAATTCAAACTCAAGATCACACGAACTATGTCGTTCCAGTTAAGGCATTTCTCATTGCATTTAATTAGAGTTTAAATGACACATGACAATCATTACACAAGTAGTCTTTCGGAGTTTCACCGAATCACACGATTCGACTCGAACCGTTGATGAACAAGAAAAAAATAATATAAACAAATACGTGTTATGTTTATATATATAACTATGTTCTTGCATTGTGTAACATTATTTCATGGAGAAAATAAACTAGTCATGCTAGAATTAAACTAATTAGGAGTGGAGGGTGCAAAGTGTAACATGTATTATAAGTAATAATATTTAAACATATTATTAACACAAAACCCTAACTCTCTTCCTCTCTCCCTCTCCCACTTGAGACGCCCTCCCCATCCTTGGATCGGCCGAAACTCACAACACACACACACACACATATAATATTCTTACAAGCTTGTTTGAAGGTTTAAGGTATTAACTAGGTAACTAAACACTCTCTTAACCTATTCCATTGATTATTTTGCATGATTACACAAGATTATCATAAACCCTAAATATTAAATATATTTATTATTGATGAGTTATGGTTATATGCATGGTTAGTTATTCATAGATTAGTAGTTTGTTGAATTTTTGGTGAAAACTGATGCTGGACAGAATCATAATTGCTTGTTAAAACGGCTGTAACTTGATGTTAATGATATGTTTTGAAGTGATTATTGATTCTATGATGTAGTAGGTCGAGTCTAGTTTCTAAAGAATCTGAGTTTGTAATTTTTGGACATGTGGAAGTCAGTTTTTATTAATTTACAAATCTGTTGCGCAAGTCTGATTCGGGAAGCCTTCTTATAGGTTGTTTTGTAAATAGTGTATCTCACACACGACAAGACCAATCGAGTTGATTCCACTTTGGGAAGTTAATAATTTGAGTGTGGAATCTAACCCAGTGGGCCTTGCATTAATTGGATTAACCATGTAACGGGGATAGTAAAGAAGGTTTTGTTGCGCATGATAAAGATTGATGTGTGCTTACTGCGTTGTTTTGATTCTTGTGATAAAACCGTATGTAATAAAAATATTTTTAGAAACCTAACTTAAGTTTGATTCTGTGACGAATTTTGGATATTTTATCTATATGTTATGATTGGTGAAATAGAGTAATCTTGACGTGTTAAGATCTGTGTCGGTAACTTAGCTGTTGAATTCTTTAATTAAACATGAAAAGTGACTATTTGACCGATGTTTGCAATGTGTTTGACATATTTGCCCTTGTGGTAGATATTTTACTGATGATATACCGTAGTAACACTTAAAACTAAACTTGTTCACACCTATAACTTATAACCAACGTGTTTATCGAGTCGCACTTGTTTCACAAACGTAACACGAACATATCTCATGCATAAATTTTATGTGTCGAGTCTAGAGACTCACTCGTAGTTCAAACACTTAGAAATCTCATTTTTGTTTTTAGAGCACTAGTGAGGATTTCATTGACGCCGCTTTTCTCGGATTTTTGATAACTTCGCAAATAGTGAGTTTCACGGCCCCTTTTACTCTTTAACGCTTTTCTTAGTGGGAGATAACATACTCCAACGCTTTAGATTTTGTTTATTTCTTTATATCTTTACTATATATAATACACCAAACAAGGGCAAATTAAAACACTAGATTTTAAGGGATTTATAACTTATTATGCATTAGCTACATGTTTAAGTAGGGATAGATTTGTCTTTGACACACATAGCACCCACGTTTATATGATTTGTATAAATATAATTACAAGTATAGTACCTCAACTTTGCATAAGTTTTGTAAATTTAAGAATTAGTTACAACTTTCACCCCTCATGATTATCCATTTTTTACTCTAATTTTATTCTTTTTAGTTTTCTTCATATATATTTTACAAAATTATGGTTAACAAAAATCTGAACATACCTATTTAAACGAGCATATTTTTGTCAACGTTTCAATATAATTTTTTTTTCAAAACAGATCGACGATTTAAAATGTACAAGTCAATACTGCATGAATGTACAAGTTTCTTAAAGAACAAATGTTTACAATATCATGTTTTCATATAACTATATATTTAATCCTTTAACTTTTTAACATTTTAAAATTCAAAATTTAACTAATACTTACAGCTTTGACCCCTCATGTTTATCCAAATATTACTCAACTTTAACTTCTTTTCCTTTTTATATGTTTTATAAAAACATGATTAAAAATATTCAAGTTATTTAAAAATTTAAAATAATTAAACAAACGTGTGTGATGCTCGGTATGAAGTTCGAGTCTAGCTAGCCTTTGTTTGGCGTGCTAACAACCTTTAAGTATTGTTTCCTTCTACATCGTGCGGGCAACTGACTAGTATCACTTGTAAGGTTAAGTGGAAACAAACCAACTAAGTCCTTCTGAACAATCGAACCGGTTAATATTGGATAATAGCGAGTCATCTTTGAGTAGTATTACTAGGTTTGACAAACCCCACCCAACTCTAAACTCGACTGTAGGTCGAGTGGGTGTAATTTTGGCTAACACATTACCATGGTCGTGGTTGACATGGTGGCAAGGCAATCGTATAAACAGTCAGCTTCGATGTCGAACACTTAGTAATACATGCTTGATATGTTAGCTACGATATATATTGACATAACACTATCTGGTAATGCTAAAACGTAACGCTTAAATTTCATTAAACCTGTGAACTCACCAACCATGTGTTGACACTTTTTAGTATGTTTATCTCAGGTAGCCAAGGCGGGCGAGCGGTATAGGACATGCATTCACCGAACTCTTATGCTTTTAAAACTCTTTTAAATTTTTTCATGATAACTGTCGCTTTAGGTGATCCTGTGTGGCGCAACTATTTACTTTACAGTGTACGCTTCCGCAACTTTACTTAAGACTTGATGCCTTGGTTATTTTTAAACTTTAATAGTGGTGTTTGATATAACTAATGATTCTGGTCATGTTAGTTCACACCCTCTAAAGGTAAAACTCCGTTAGTGGATTTTGAGGGTGTGACAAATTGGTATCAGAGCCTTTGGTTATAGCGATCTAGAATTGTATTCATACTAGACTATAACCGCAATGACCCATTAGTTATGATCTTACGCCTTGGATATAAGTATATATATATATATTATATTTGACTGTTCACTTTCTTTATTTCTTTTTCCTCATTCACTCATACGCGCGTAAACCATACACGATTTATCATGTAGGGATGTCAACTCCATCATCATCATCCGACCTTGTGTCCCATGACCCAGGAGAGGAACCGCAGCTTCCCAACCCATCACCACCTCGAGCAGTCCCAATACTAGCAGCCCCCGCACTGAAGAGCCACCGCCCATCTGGAGTCGCGTACGAGGAAAACGGTAACTGGAGTTGGTACCCGAGTTTGATCGAGCGGTTTGTTTACTGTGATCAAGTTCCCCTACTACCTCTCAAGAGCTGTCCTATGTCCTTCAACACACTACCACCCCTAACCCAACCGATGGAGCGCCCCTTTCGCAACTCTCGTCTCCTATCTGGATCGTGAAGTTGACATTATGCACTCGACGAGAGCGAATGTTACTGGATTGATAGGGGATGGAGATGAGGCTAGGAAGAGAACTTCCTACCTGAATGAAGCCATGAAGGAAGTTCAGGATGCTCATGTTCAAAATCAAGCCGGGGGCCAAGCCGGAGTCTGTACTTTGAAGAATTACCTGGACTGTAAACCCAATTCGTTTAAGGGCACTGAGGGAGCCATACGTTTCCTACGTTGGGCCGAGAAGGCGGGGTCAGCCTTTGATATGTGCAACTGTCCACCAGCCAGCAGGGTCAAGTTTACTGCTAGAACACCACAAGATTCATCCCTCACCTGGTGGAATTCCAATGTGCAGATACTCGCATTGGAGTTGGCGAATGCTATGAATAGGGAAGAATTCAAGAATATGATGTGGGAAGAGTATTGTCCTAGAGAGGAGATCTCAAAGCTGGAGTCAGAATTTTGGGCTTTGAAGATTGTGGGCTCTGAATTTGAAGCCTACACCCCTCCCCCCCCCCCCCCCCGGTTCTCACTAACTAGCGGTGATGTGTCCGCGGATGGTAGATGCGCCAAGTAAGAGGATTGAGATGCATATCGATGGTTTGGTGCCCCAGATTCTAGGTATGGTGACGTCTTCCAAACCGACCACTATTCAGCAAGCGATCCGAATAGCCCACAAGCTGACGGATCAAGCAGTGGCCAAAGGTGAGTTACCACCTTGAGGTTCCACCTCTAAAACCCTTGACAACTCGGGTAACGACAACAACAACAACAACAACAACTCTGGGAATGGAAATAGAAAGTTTGACAACACAAGGTCCTCATCATCGAATCCCCACAGCAACAACACCACCGTAAACCCAAACTCGCTTGGAACTTCAACAATCAGAGTTCCAACAACAGCAACGGTGGTTGACAGGGTTCGAGTAACTATGCTTGAAAGTACCCAAAGTGCAACAAGTGTAACTATCACCATGTTGGCCCATGCGACCGTATCAAGTGTCTACGATGCGGTAAATTGGGTCATCAGGCCAAGGACTGTAGAGACGAACTCACGGGTAAGGGCGCTCCTAAACAGCCTGCAACCATAAAAGGATGCTTTGATTGTGGCCATGAGGGTCATTTCAGGAAGGACTTCCCTAAACTGAAACAAAACGAGGGCAACGGAGGCAACAACAACAACAACGGAGGCGGTACTAAGGGTAGAGCCTTTGTCATTGGATCGGACCAGGCCCGCAGCGATCCGAACGTGGTTACCGGTAAGTTTCCTGTAAACGAATGTTTTGCTTATATTTTGTTTGACACTGGAGCTGATAGGAGTTTTGTGTCGAAAGCCTTTAGTAAACTGTTAGACTTAACTCCGTCACCATTAGATGCTAAGTTTCCTCTTGAATTAGCTGACGGTAAATCTATAGAAACAGCACATGTACTAGCGGGATGTAAATTGAAACTGTCGGGTCATACCTTCGATATCAACATCATACCCTTTACACTTGGTAGTTTCGACGTTGTTGTCAGCATGGACTGGCTATCCGAGAATAGAGATGAGATTATATGCCACGACAAGATAGTTCATATCACTACTCCTTCTGGCGAAATCATCTCAATACAGGGCGAGAAGAGCGGCATGACTACTAGCATCATCACCCTCATGAAGGCACAGAAATATTTACGAAAGGGTCATCCGGCGATTTTAGCTCATTTTATTGAGAAACCCGCAGAAGAGAAGCAGATCGAAGACATACCGATTGTGCGAGATTTTCCCGAATTCTTCCCGAAAGATTTGCCAGGACTCCAACCCATTCGACAACTCGAGTTCCAAGTCGACTTGGCCTCAGGTGCTGCACCCATAGCACGAGCCCCATATCGGCTCGCACCGGCAGAGCTTCAGGATTTGTCCACTCAGTTACAGGACTTGTTTGATAAAGGTTTCATCTGACCCAGATCATCACCATTGGGAGCCCCTATCCTATTTGTTCGAAAGAAAGACGAGACTTTCTAAATGTGCATCGACTATCGGGAGTTGAACAAGGTGACGGTCAAGAACCGTTATCCCCTACCCTGAATTGATGACCTATTCAACCAGCTTCAAGGATCGAGTTACTACTAGAAGATCGATCTGAGGTCTGGTTACCATCAATTAAGAGTGCACGAAGAAGACATTTCAAAGACGGCATTCAGAACTCGATATGGTCACTACGAGTTTTCGGTTATGCCTTTTGGCTTAACCAATGCACCAGCCGTATTCATGGACCTCATGAATAGAGTATGCAAGGCGTATCTTGACAAGTTTGTTATTGTTTTTATTGACGATATCCTCGTCTACTCCAAGAACAAGACCGATCATGAAGAACATCTAAGGCTAATCCTGGAATTACTAAAGAATGAACAATTGTACGTCAAGCTCTCTAAATGCGAGTTTTGGCTTCGCGAAGTTCACTTCTTAGGACATGTGATCAATGAGAGTGGAATCCATGTTGATCCAGGCAAGGTAGAAGCCATCAAAAACTAGGAAGCACCTAAGACTCCGACTGAGGTGCGACAATTCCTAGGACTGGCTGGCTACTACAGACGTTTCATCGAGGGATTTTCAAATATTTCTCAACCCCTCACCGCACTGACAAACAAGGGTACTAAGTACAATTGGGGTGACGCGCACGAGTCTGCCTTCCAACTTTTGAAAACAAAACTCTGTAGTGCGCCTATCCTAGCCCTCCCTGAGGGAACAGAGAATTTTGTAGTACATTGTGATGCATCGATATAGGGTCTTGGTTGCGTGCTAATGCAACATGAGAAGGCTATAGCCTATGCCTCTCGACAACTACGGGTACACAAGAAGAGCTATACGACCCATGACTTGGAACTCGGAGATGTGGTGTTTGCCCTTAAGATATAGAGGCATTACTTGTACGGTACCAATTTTACCATTTACACCGACCACAAGAATCTCCAACATATATACGATCAGAAGGAGTTGAACATGCGACAGCGTCGTTGGGTCGAACTACTTAAGGATTATGATTGTGTCACAAAATACCACCCGGGCAAGGCCAATATGGTGGCCGATGCTCTTAGCAGAAAGGAAACTCTTAAGCCTAGATGGGTGCGAGCATTACAACTCACGATTCATGCCAACTTACTTGATCAGATTCGTGATGCTCAACTCGAAGCTTAGAAAGATGAAAACCTCCCATCAGAACTCATGCGGGGCATGGATAAGCTACTTGAAACCTAGTCGGACGGAGTCCGATATTTCAAAAACCGGATTTTACTGCATGGCAGCAGCACGGGATCGCCAAAAGAGTTACGCCGACAAGCGCCGAAAACCTCTGGAATTCCAAGTGGATGATAAGGTTTTACTGAAAGTCTCACCTTGGAAAGGTGTAGTTCTCTTTGAAAAGCGAAACAAACTCAATCCACGATACGTTTGCCCATATCGAATAACTAAACGCATTGGCCCGGTAGCGTACCGATTGGAATTACCAGTAGAACTCAGTGGCGTACACAATGTTTTCATGTATCCAACTTGAAGAAATTCCTTTCTGACGAAACACTAGCAGTTCCTTTGGGAGAACAAGTTGATGAACAGTTACGCTTCATCGAAGAACCAGTCGAAGTTTTGTATTGGGAAACCAAAATACTCAAATACAACAAGATTCCTATCGTTAAAGTTCGTTCAAACTCGAGATGTGGACCAGAGTTCACGTGGGAACGCGAGGATCAAATGATGAAAAAGTATCCTCACCTCTTTAAAGGGTTGACCAAGCACCGAAAACTGCGAAAGCCGACAAACCGTCAGAAAACACCGAAGGTATGAATTAAATTTCGGGATGAAATTTCTTCTATAGGGGGATGATGTGACAAACTGAAAATTTTTGCCTTTTTCAAACAGCCATCGCAACGTGACACAAATTTTCGGGACGGAAATTCTTTCAACATGGGAATGATGTGACACTCATCAATTTCAAGGTAACTCCGTTAATCCGAACTCCGTTAATTCAAACTCAAGATCACACTAACTATGTCATTCCAGTTAATGCATTTCTAATTGCATTTATTTAGATTTTAAATGACACATGACAATCATTACACAAGTAGTCTTTCGGAGTTTCATCGAATCACACACGAGTCGACTCAAACCGTTGGTGAACAAACAATAAATAATATAAACAAGTGATTGGTATAAATACGTGTTATGTTTATATATGACTATGTTCTTGCATTGTGTAACATTATTTCATGAAAAAAATAAACTAGTTGTGCTAGAATTAAACTAATGAGGAGTGGAGGGTGCAAAGTGTAACATGTATTATAAGTAATAATATTTAAACATATTATTAACACAAAACCCTCCCTCTCTCCCTCTCCCACTTGCAACGGCAGTCCCCCCCCCCCCCCCTTGGATCGACCGAAACTCACAACGCGCACACACATACAATATTCTTACAAGCTTGTTTGATGGTTTAAGGTATGATTACACATGATGATCATAAACCCTAAATGTTAAATATATTGATTATTGATGAGTTAGGGTTATATGCATGGTTAGTTGTTCATAGATTAGTAGTTTGTTGAATTTTTGGTGAAAACTGATACTGTTCAGAATCATAATTGCATGTTAAAATGGCTGTAACTTGATGTTAATGATATGTTTTGAATGGTGATTATTGATTCTATGATGTATTTGGTCGAGTCTAGTTTATAAGAATCTGAGTTTGTAATTTTTGGATGTGTGGAAGTCATTTTTTATTAATATACAAATCTGTTGCGCAAGTCTGATTCGGGAAGCCTTCTTATAGGCTGTTTTGTAAATAGTGTATCTCACCAACAACAAGACCAATAAAGTTGATTTCACTTCTGGAAGTTAATAATTTGAGTGAGGAATCTAACCCAGAGGGCTTTGCATTAATTGGATTAACCATGTAACGGGGATAGTAAAGAAAGTTTTGTTGCGCATGATGAAGATTGATGTGTGCTTAGTGTGTTGTTTTGATTCTTGTGATAAAACCGCATGTAATAAAAATATAATTAAAATATTTTTAAAAACCTAACTCACGTGTTCTTCTGTGATGAATTTTGGTGAGTTTATACACATGTTATGATTGGTGAAATAGAGTAATCTTAACGTGTTAAAATCTGTCTAGGTAACTTAGCTGCTGAATTATTTAATTAAACATGAAAAGTGACTATTCGACCGATGTTTGCAATGTGTTTGACATATTTGCCCTTGTGGTAGATATTTTACTGATGATGTACCATAGTAACCCTTAACACTATACTTGTTCACACCTGTAACATATCACCAACGTGTTTGACGAGTCGCACTTGATTCACAAACGTAACACGAACACATCTCATGCATAACTTTTATGTGTCAAGTCTAGAGACTCACTCGTAATTCAAACACTTTGAAATCTCATTTTTGTTTTAGAGCACTACTGAGGATTTCTTTGATGCACGCTATTCTCGGATTTTTGATAAATTCGCAAACAGTGAGTTTCACGGCCCATTTTACTCTTTAACGCTTTTATTAGGGGAGATAACATACTCCAACGCTTTAGATTTTGTTTATTTCTTTATATATCACTTGCAAGGCTAAGTGGAAACAAACCAACTAATTCCTTCTGAACAATCAAACCGGTTAATATTGGATAATAGCGAGTCACCTTTGAGTAGTACTACTAGGTTTGACAAAACCCACCTAACTCTAAACTCGACTGTAGGTCGAGTGGGTGTAATTTTAGCTAACACATTACCATGGTCGTGGTTGACATGGTGGCAAGGCAATCGTATAAACAATCAGCTTCAGTTTCGAACACTTAGTAATACCTATTGATATATATTGACATAACACTATCTGGTAACACTAAAACGCAACGCTTAAATTTACTTAAACCTGTAAACTCACCAACCCTGTGTTGACACTTTTTAGTATGTTTATCTCAAGTAGCCGAGGCGGGCGAGCGGTATAGGACATGCATTCACTGAACTCTTATGTTTTTAAAACTCTTTTAAATTTTGTCATGATAACTGTCGCTTTAAGTCGTCCTGTGTGGCGCAACTATTTACTTTACATTTTAAGCTTCCGCAACTTTACTTAAGACTTGATGTCTTGGTTATTTTTAAAACTTTAATTGTGGTGTTTGATATAACTAATGATTCTGATCCTCTTAGTTCACACCCACTGACGGTAAAACTCCGTTAGTGGATTTTGAGGGTGTGACAAATAGTTAGCACTTCAATGATGTATGGTCTTATGGTCTTAAATCCTGTATTGATGGGATGCTTCGGGTTTCCAGACACCATTGGGTCTTTATGCGGTTTATCATTTGGGTATTCACAAATGTGAATACCATATTGCTCAAAAGGCGAACCTACAGTTCAACTTCCTCATAAGTCATCAAACTTGATCACATAAGTACTTTATAGTACAATTTCACAACTGACTTGATCAAACCACGTTGTCAGTCACACATGGCCCCCTTGCTCTCGTCTTATCCGCGTTAAGAAATATACCTCAAGGGACGTGATGTATGCAAGCCATACAGATGAAATCGTGCATACTCATCCATGGGAAAGGAAACTTGGGGTATTGCTTGATAATAGGGGTGTGTCTTGTAGTGGGGATTATTTGCTAATAAAAAAGTTTGAAAAATATTTTGATCTACTGATTCTAAGATTTAAGTCAAGTTGGGGTGATATGGTAAAAATCAAAGTAAGCCTGAATCAAAACTACAAGCTGATAGTTTCTTGATATTATGTGCTTAATTGAATTTTCAGTCACATTATAGAAATTTCTGAAAACTTTGTTATAAGGTGAAGTAGACAACAATACCAATGACTAGCTTAACACTAGTCATAATAAACCTGAAATATAAAATTGTAATGGAAAGACAATTTGGTCAATATTATTCCCTACTCAAACTCATAAAAATATGTGTTTTTATACAAGCTTGTAAATAGCTTTATATGTATCAAAAGACTAAAATGTTTGTAAATATTTCTTTACAGCTTATTGTTTTTTTCTTTTAACAAAAAAGATTTTCATTACTGAGTTATTTTCGACTTTTGATGATTGGGATACTATCTGTTTTGCATTTCTTAAAATCATTATATGTTTCAAGAGGCTAAAAGGTTTGTTGTTACAAGGTCATTAATTTGGACTTGTTAAGCAAATTCTTTTCAAGAAAAATGGGCAAATTTAAGTTATGATTGTTTAACCAAGGTCATTAACTTGGTTAAACTCATGGGTATGAATGATTTGTTTTTACAGAATTACTGAAATTTGCTATTGGTAACGTATAAGTTTTAAACTTATACACCGGATAAGTCTATACTTATGCGACCAAAAGTATCAAACATATACGCTAGATAACACAGCACATGTTCCAAGATAGCTAAAAGTAGATATGCTCAGAGTTTAAATACCCATCTTATCATCTAGATTTGTGCTAAAATCACATTGGTTTTCTCTTTACCTCGGTTCCACCAATCTTAAAGTGTATTATAAAATCAATATTTTGTGTTAATTATCGCTTGTTGTAATCGAATACAGGTATGATATGATCTTAACTGATATATGGATTGCTTGTGTTTCGTAGATAAGGTTGATTGTTTATAGAGTTAGAATGAAATTCATTATTTAAACACTCGTTGAATGGACTTATTGTTTCATAATCATCTTGATTATTCAAGTATATACTGGTTATTTGGTTGAGATGAATCTGTGAAAAAATCAAAATTGAGATTTTAAAACTGATAACTTGTAATAACAGATTGATAATCTGTAAAATTTCATGATAAAATTAATTGATTTTTGAAGTTTGAATATCATTGTACTTATACGATACACAAGATTGACTTATCCGGAGATTGATTAATTTGTATAACTCAAATTTTATGAGAGAGATATGTCTATTACATGCTTATTGTGTATATATTTATATATTTGTTGATGTTGATGGGTAGTGAGATTGATGAGGATGATTCAGAAGATAACAAGGATTCTGACAAGAAGATTACAATTCACGGATTTACAAGGACAGTACGAAAAGTTTATCATTCAAGACTATGTCATGATTTACTAGTGTCTTCGGACATAGAGCTTAATGTGATTGAGCTTATAATGCAATATGTTAGGAGAATAAAGAATCCATTTGGGTACAATGATAGTGATCCATTGTCTGCTGATTATCAAACTTACATTCTTGATCACCATCTAGATATTAAATCCGATCAAGGTCAATAGACTGAATCTTTAGATGGATGGGGTGTTGTCAAGACTACACTGGAAACTCGTGGTGGTTGGAGAGCTCCAAAGTCTGATCAAAGTCAATAGACCGTATCTTAGGGTGGCTGAGAGCAACAAAGGCTCAGAAAGATGTTGAAGCCATCTAGATAAGATTCAAAGAGTAGTAAGAAATATATTTTTGAAGATAAAGACTTAGCAATATCCATGGGGGGTCTATTAGAGCATAAATATATATTGCCAGGGTCTTGTATGTATTAGAAAAAGTCGAAAATCTATTTTGTATTGTATGTAGCGCATAAGTCATATACAACGTATAAGACTTATATGGCGCATATGTTATGCACCGGATAAGACTTATGCGTCGTATATGATTTTGTCATGTCTGTAAATAGGTGTTAGGACTTATGCACTAAGTAGTAATCTTTCTAGAGTACCAGAGCTGTAAGAGAGTCAAAACTTGATTGCACTACGACTGTTTTGATAATATAAGATGAATTAAAGAGAATACTTGAGTGTTTCACCCTATAATGGTTTCCACACATAAATTGAAGAGAAAATATTGTTATATTTTGTGTTTGATCAATCCTAGACGTCACCCGCATGTCTCTATAACTTTGCCTTTTGTTTTAATTGTCAACCCAACGTCTGATATGACGGTGGCTCCAATTGCAAAAAAGTGTTGACTGAAGGGATGATATCCGTAAAACAACCACCACATGGTTGATTCCTACCAAACGGTATTAGAGCATTCTCAACTCATTCTCTAAAGTTGTCAAACCCATATAATTTAGGGTAAATTTTAAGAAAACCATCAAAATCACCTCTCTAATCCATTCCCTATTATATGGATGAGTTATATGACAACTAAAGTAAATCCCTAAATATAGGGACTCATTTTTGATCCATACCATATAATATATCACATATCTCCCTATCACCATTTACTATATAATAAGACAAAAGAGAAAAAAAATAATAAAGAATTAATTTATGGATATGAATAGGGAATAGAATGTAGAAAAAAATTGAAAAATAATAGATAAATTTATGAAATTATGTTTTTTAGCTAAATTATAGGGAAAATATATGAAATTGGATGTGAATGCTCTTAAACACAATGATCTCTGCAAATAACTCTAAAATAAAAGTAATTAAAAGTAACCATTACTTTTCTTAAGGTACACCAAAAAGGTATTTTTTTGGCATTGTCTATTCATACACCCCTGTTGCTATTCATACACCCTTTTTATATACAATTTCTCTTTTTTATACACCCTTTCTAAAACTAGTGCGGGTGTACAAATAGCAGCTCCCTTTTTTTTGTCTATACGGGAATAAACTCCGAGCCTATTAGTACAACTGGTATTTATGTTGGTGAGACATAGGTTCGGAATCTGCAACCCACATTTTGTTTTTCTTCTTTCATTTTAATAGAATTTAATTTAATAAGCAAGTTTTACCAAAATAAAAAGTTTATTAAAACTTAGCATTTATTTTATAAAATTATTTATTTTAGATTAATTAAATGTGATTAAATCAAAGCCTTTATCTAAATAAATCTAAACTTTTAAACCTATAACTAATATACTTAATTTCTAAAACACCTTTTGTGACAACCACCAATTTTCAGGTCAATATCTGTACATAGTATTATCGTACTTGAACTTCATAAATAGTTGACATAGTTTGCATTAACTAGATCATATATAGTCTAGTGAAGCCATACATATCGTCAACATGCCTCGGGTAACTTTAGAAATTATTAGGATCCATATGCAAGTGAACCCATAAAACCGGAACGTTGGCAATGGATTTTTATAAGACAAAAACAATGTTAAGTAGCCCGATATATAAGCTATAAACTTTTCATTGTGCGCTCAAATCTAAAAAGTGAGATTCATTAAAATATATTTCAAGACTTTGTCATAAATTGCTTTTTTTCAAATGAATATGTACATTTACGAGATACATTTACGAGATACATTTACATCTGAACCCACTAGACACTAGAAATCCAAGTATCATGTATGCACTAATAATACACTAATATTTGATTAAAAAAAAAAGAAAACAAAAAGTGTTCATCATAATTGTTTTCTCATTAAACTCACGACAACAAAGGGGACCTTCCTATTTTGGAGTTAGTTAAAATCTTTTTCCCCAAAGTTGACAAAATGAGTTGATTTAAGGTAAAGTTGTATAGCAAACCAAATAAATAATCCAACCAAACGAAACCATGAACCAAACCAATCTCATAAAATCTAGTTTAAAATCTTGTCTTTCATAAGAGTATCAGGTGTGCAGCAAGTACAAACAAAGATAATGGAGATTTACATTGGAAACCTCCAAAATTATTTCCCACAAAATCCAAACCAACCTATTCTTTTGTTGTCAAATTTTCATAACACTCCATTGCATTTGGATTTGGATGCATGAGAGATTAAAGATTTATTTAATGAACAAAACTCTTACATTATTTATCTATTCATAAAAGAACTCCAACTACAACACAAAGACCACCATGCAACATCCTATCTTTCCCCCCCACACCCTCCCTGTTCGGCCACAATTTCAACACTTCCATCAATATCTTTTTTATCACATTTATTCATATCACACACTCAACTGTGGTAGAAGTTATTGGATGAAAATATTAAACCAAATACAAAATTTATCACTTCTCAATATAACAAACACAAATTATACCCTCATCTCATATAATCCTCTTGGAGCCGGTTTCACCCACAGCCCCATTCATCATCTTTTGTTTTTTCAAGAAAACATCAAGAAACAAGAACAAATATTCATGAACAACAAGCCTACACATGCTAAAGACGGCGATTCAAGTGCAAGGAAGCTAGAGTGGTTTTAGGAGCTCAAGATTTTTTTTTTCTTTTTACTATTTTTATCAACCCTTCTATCCTTTGCCTAGGTGAGTCTCTACACCATAATCCTTCATTCTTTGGTTAGTATACGTACAAGTTTTGAAAACTTGTATAATAAAATGTAGGAAAAGTGGTTCACTTTTAGTTAAGATAATAATAAAAATATAATAACGATACACTCGTTAATCGTGGGAAATTCACTTAGTATAATACCGTTTACAAAAGTACATAAAATGAATATAAAATACAAATTTATATACCGAAATGATTCAATCCATATCTTACTATGAGTGCTTCCATAAGCTTTCTTCTAGCATCCATGTCACGAGTCTTCTTCACTTGAGTCTTCAACAAATGTTTCTTCAAAACAACAATTCATTTATTGAAATTGGGTAATGGTTTTGGTTGAGGATCGTGTTAGACACGTGGCCCTTAAAACAGATTTCGTGCCTACTCTCAAACGCACCTGTTTCCTAGGGTACAACAACCGGAACAGTATGTGTACTACCGGAGATTGCCACGAACCCGATGAAGTCACCGGCTATATTGGTGTTTATCTGTGACATTCGTCAATTTCAGGTTAGCTCCGTTAACTCAACTCCGTCAATTCAAACTTAAAGATCACTGAATCTATAACGCACACCTCATTACATTTAAACTAGGGTTTAAATGACGCTTGACACTTACTACATGTGTAGTCTTTCGGGAATTGCACCGAAACGCAAACGAGTTGACGCAAACAATTGGTGAATAAACGAAAAACGTTAAAACAATAATTATGTGATAATTATGTGTTAGACTTATGTGTTATGTGATAATATTATTATAAACGTTAATTCAATGTGCTAGAACTAGTTAATTAAGCAAGAAAAGTACAAACTAGAAGTTGAGGGACTAAAGTGTAACATGTTATTATTAATAATAAATATAAACCCCAAACTCTCCTCCCTCTCCCTCTTCCCAAAACCGACGGCCAGCCCCCCCCCCCCCTTTCCCCCTCCTCACGATCGGCTCACACACACACATATATCTTGGTTTTTGATCTTGTTTTTCACAATTGAAGCCTCCTACACCCGATTCTAGTCATCTTCTACCTTCCTCTTGCTTATATTTGTGCTTTTGAAGGTATAATTATAAACCCTAAAATCTGGAAATTTCATATGTTGTGTTCATATGATCTTTGTTTGATTTGATGATGTATTGATGATGATTTGATAACTAGAATTGATATTATTACATGTTAATTGTTGTGTCTTTGATTTTGAGATCAAATAAAACCCTAACCATGTATGTATGGTGTAATTGATATGCATGGATGATGGTTATGGTGTCTAGAGTGTTATATGAACGGATTATAGTCTATAGATGGTTAAATTGTTGAGTTTTGTTGCAAACAGTTTCTGGACAGTTTGTGTTGTTGATGTTCAACTGACTGTAACGGGGTGTAAATGTGAAAAGTGATTGAGATAATTGATACTACAGTAAACTAGGTTGAGTCTAGTTTCTTAAGAATGTAAATTTGCAATTTTTGGACGTGTAAAAGTTAACCTTTATGATTTTACAAAAACGTTGTGCAAAGCTGAGTTGTTAGACCTGCTGTTAGGTTGTTTTGTAAATGTTATATCTCATGAACTACGAGACCAATTGGGTTGGTTCCACTTCTGAAAGTTGACTTGTTGAGTTAGAAACCTAACCCAAGTGGTCTTGCATTTATTGGATTTTTCGTTTAACGGGAATTTCAAATAACATTCTGTTGCGCATAAATTTGACTGCTATGAGTTTGCTGTGGTAAATTGATCTTTGTGAGAAATATGTATGGAATAAAAATACAAAAAAATATGTTCTGGAAACCTAACACATACATTCTTTTTTGATGATTTTTGGTAAATTTATTGTGATGCTATGATCGGTGGGATAGACTAGTTTTTCAAGTAGAATTCTGTCGTTAAGAAACTAGTTGCTGAATTTTGTGAAAGTTGCATGAAACATGGTGATTGCTAATTTATTATCATGTTTTGACCAAATTGCCCTTGCGGGGGATAATTGCTAACTAATTGTCGTATTTTGACCAAAATACCCTTGCGGGGAATAATTGCTAATTGATTGTCATGATTTGACCAAATTGCCCTCGCGGGGAATAATTGCTAGTTAATTGTTATGTGTTGACCAAATTGCCCTTACGGGAAGTAATTACTAGTGATGCACATTATGAATACATGAAACGTAATAATTTCTCACACATGTAACGTATCACAAATACACTTGTTAAAGTCACACACGATTCACAAACGAAACACGAAACATGTTGTGTGCATAGGTATTATGTGCCGAGTCTAGAGACTCGATAATAGTTCCGACACTTAGAAAATCTCTTTGTTGTTTTAGAACGCTAGAGAGAGTTTTTGTCGATGACGCACATCCTTTAGTGAATTATTTTGGGAAATTCTTCGCAACCAGTGAGTTTCACTTACCCCTTTAAACTGTTTTCAAACGCTTTTCACTTGGGGAGATAACATACTCCGAAAACGCATTTAAGATTTTGTTAATATAGATTATATATCACTTGTAAAGACTAAGTGGCAAACGCAATAACTAAAGTCCTTCATTCACATCGAACCGTTTAATATTGGATAATAGCGAGTCATTTTTGAGTAGTACTACTGGGTTTGACAAACCCCACCCAACGCCAAACTCGACTGGAGGTCGAGTGGGTGTAATCTTGGCTAAACACATACCATGGTCGGGATAGACCTGGTGGCAAGGCAAATAATAAACAGTCAGCTTCGGTGTCGAACACTTAGTAATACTTGTTTTATAGGCTAGCTACCTATAGATATATAATTGACATAACAATATCTGGTAACGCAAAACGCTTAACGCAAAACGCTTAACGCAAAACGCTGAACGCAAACGCTAAACGCTTTATTTTATATAAACTTGTGAACTCACCAACCCCGTGTTGACACTTTTAGTATGTTATTCTCAGGTAGCCGAGGCGGGCGCGCGGTATAGGATCATGCATTATCTGAAATGCTTTTGTTTATGCAAACTATTTAAAACTGTTATCATTGGGTTTAAGTCGTCCTGCGTGACGCAACATTTATTTTATGGTTTTTTTTACGCTTTCGCATTTAAATACTCGTAAACGTTTTCATGGTTTTGAAACTTTGTTTTATGGTTTGATTATAACTAATGAATCCGATCCTGTTAGTTCACACCCTCTGACGGTAAAACTCCGTTAGTGGATTTTGAGGGTGTGACAGATTGGTATCAGAGCCATTGGTTATAGCGAACTAGAAATTGCATGCATACTAGACTATAACCGCGACGACCCATTTGTTATAATGATACGCACTGCATAAGTTTGTGTAGTCTTTGTTATCTTATCTCTTTACCTCTTTCACTCATACGCGCGCATACACGGCTTTCCTGTAGGGATGTCGACGCCACCCTCATCATCATCTGATCCGATGACTCATGCTCATGGGAAGGAGCCCCAGCTACCTACCTCATCGCCACCCCGTGTAGTCCCGGAACTCGAAGCTCCCGCACCGAAGAGGTATCGCTTATCCGGAGGCATGTACGAAAACGAAGTTAGCTGGGATTGGTACCCTAATATGATCAGACGTATGGTCTATCACGAACAAGTTCCCCCGCTACCCCACCCGAACCATCCTGCTTATCCCAACACCTTACCACCCATAACTGAACCTGTAGAGCGTGTGCTCGCAGCTGTTGTTTCTTGTTTGGAGCGTGATGTTGGTTACATGCGCTATACGAGAGCGAACGTTTCCGGACTGTTAAAAGAGGAAATTTCCCGCATTACAAAGGCCATGAAGGAAATGCAAGAGGCTAGTGATTAACAGATGAAGATTATGAGAAAGATGCAAGCCGAGATGATAGACTTGCAAGAGCAATTCCAAGTAGCAAGGACCCGAACCGAGATAGCTTTAGAGCGCTGCGATGTCTTACAAATGAAAATTGCTCAAAAAGCAGCCGAACCTGAGGCAGAACCTGAGGCAGAGCCTGAAGAGGAACCCGAAGAAGATCCCGAAGAGGAACCTGAGGAGGATCCCGAGGAAGATCCCGAGGAGGAACCGGAGGAAGAAACGGTTGAGGAGGAGGCGCACTCAGAGGTGTCCTCAGACGATGACATCTAAGGATGATAACACCTAGATGGAGGGGTTTCTCCATCAAAACTATTATTTCCTATATTTTTAAGGATTGATTTGAAATACTTTGTAACGAATACAATGGTTTTAATCATGAATTTTTATTTGGATTAATATATGGTTGTGATGTGATGTTTGTTTCTTATTTCTTTCCTGCCTATCTTTTTATTACATGTATGGCGTGTTGCATATGAAAGAAAAATTCATGTCTAACATTTTATGCTGTGATTCTAGAAATGGCTGGAAGAAACGCTGGACACGGACATGGTAACATCAACTTGACTGCAGCAGAACTCCAAACTCTGTTGAATGACCACGCGGCGGCCTCTCTAGCCGCACATGTTCAGAACCAAGCTGGAGGTCCAATTGGAACGTGTACCTTCAAGAACTACCTTGACTGCAAGCCCAGTACGTTTAAGGGCACTGAGGGAGCTATAGGCTTCCTGCGTTGGGCTGAGAAGGCCGAATCGGCGTTTGAGATGTGTAATTGTCCCCCTGCCAGTAGGGTCAAATTTGCTGCTGGAACACTTGAGGATTCTGCCCTCACTTGGTGGAATTCGAACGTACAGATTCTTGGATTGGAACTAGCTAACGTGATGAACTGGGAGGAGTTCAAAAATATGATGCGAGAAGAGTACACCTTGACTACAAGCCCAGTACGTTTAAGGGCACTGAGGGAGCTATAGGCTTCCTGCGTTGGGCTGAGAAGGCCGAATCGGCGTTTGAGATGTGTAATTGTCCCCCTGCCAGTAGGGTCAAATTTGCTGCTGGAACACTTAAGGATTCTGCCCTCACTTGGTGGAATTCGAACGTACAGATTCTTGGATTGGAACTAGCTAACGCGATGAACTGGGAGGAGTTCAAAAATATGATGCGAGAAGAGTACTGTCCAAGAGAGGAGATCGCAAAGTTGGAGTCAGAATTTTGGTCATTGAAGATGGTGGGTTCAGAAATCGAAGCCTACACTACCCGTTCTCACGAGTTAGCTGTGATGTGTCCGCGGATGGTGGATCCGCCGAGTAAGAGGATTGAAATGTATATTGATGGGTTAGCACCGCAAATTCAGGGCATGGTAACGTCTTCCAGACCAGCCACGATTCAACAAGCGATCGGTTAGCTCACAAACTAACGGATCAAGCAGTGACCCAAGGTGCGCTACCACCTTGGGGTTCAACCACTAAAGCCCGTGACAACCCGAGCACTGACAACAACAACAGCAACAGCAACCCGAGCAGCGGAAAGAGAAAGTTTGACAACACCAGATCCTCATCCTCGAACCCCCCACAGCAACACCACTACCGTAAGCCCGAACCCATTCGGAGCTTCAACAATCAGAGTCACAACAATAATAACAACGGTAGCGGGCAGGGTTCGAGCGGCTATGCTGGGAAATATCCGAAGTGCAACAGGTGCAACTACCATCATGCTGGCCCGTGTGACCGTGTCAAGTGTCTGAGATGCGATAAGATGGGTCACCAGGCAAAGGAATGTAGAGGAGACCTTGCGGCAAAGGGTGCTCCTAAACCACCCATGACAACCAAGGGATGTTTTGAGTGTGGACAAGAGGGACATTTTAAGAAAGACTGCCCCAAGCTGAAACAGAACGACAACAATGGAGGTAATGGAAGTGGCAGTGATGGTGGAAACAATGGTAAAGGAAGAGCTTTTGTTATTGGGTCGGGTCAAGCCCGCAATGATCCGTATGTGGTGACTGGTAAGTTCCCTGTGAACGATTGTTTTGATTCTGTATTGTTTGACACTGGAGCTGATAGGAGTTTTGTGTCGAAAGCTTTTAGTCAACTCTTAGACCTAACTCCAACCCCGTTAGATGCTAAGTTTCCTGTTGAATTAGCTGACGGTAAGACTATAATAACGACTCATGTACTTGAGGGATGTAAGTTAAAACTGTCAGGTCATGTTTTTAATATTGACCTTATTCCTTTTACGCTTAGTAGTTTCGATGTCGTGGTCGGCATGAACTGGTTATCTGAGAACCGAGCAGAGATTATATGTCACGACAAGATAGTCAACATTACTACCCCTTCCGGCGAGATCATTTCGATCCGAGGCGAGAGAAGCGGCATGACCACCAGCGTCATTACCCTCATGAAGGCGCAGAAGTATCTACGAAAGGGTCATCCGACAATTTTGGCGCAGATTGTTGAGAAACCCGCGGAAAAGAAGCGAATTGAAGATATACCGATTGTGCGAGATTTTCCGGAAGTTTTCCCGGAGGATTTGCCTGGACTCCCTCCTATTCGACAAGTCGAATTCCAAATCGAGTTGACCCCAGGTGCAGCACCCATAGCACGAGCTCTGTATCGGCTCGCATCGGCGGAGCTTCAGGAGCTGTCCACTCAGTTACAAGATTTGTTGGATAAGGGTTTTATCCGACCTAGCTCATTACCATGGGGAGCCCCTGTCTTATTTGTCCGAAAGAAGGACGGGACTTTCCGCATGTGTATCGACTACCGGGAGTTGAACAAGGTGACGATCAAGAACCGTTATCCTTTACCCCGAATTGATGATCTGTTTGACCAACTCCAAGGATCGAGTTACTACTCGAAGATGGATCTGCGGTCTGGTTACAATCAACTAAGAGTGCGCGAAGAAGATATTTCAAAGACGGCATTCAGGACTCGGTATGGTCACTATGAGTTTTCAGTTATGCCTTTTGGCTTAACTAACGCACCAGCCGTATTTATGGATCTCATGAATCGCGTATGCAAGGCGTACCTCGACAAGTTTGTGATTGTGTTTATTGACGATATCCTGGTCTATTCCAAGGACAAGGCTGACCATGAAGAACACTTAAGAGTAATTCTGGAATTGTTGAAGAAGGAACAACTGTACGCTAAACTCTCGAAATGCGAATTTTGGCTTCGCGAGGTTCACTTTTTAGGACATGTGATCAACGAGAATAGTATCCATGTCGATCCCGGTAAGGTAGAGGCCATCAAAAACTGGGAAGCACCAGGACTCCGACTGAGGTGCGGCAATTCCTAGGGCTGGCCGGCTACTACCGGCGTTTCATCGAAGGATTTTCAAAGATTGCCCAACCCCTCACCGCTTTGACTCACAAGGATACTAAGTACATTTGGGGTGACGCGCAAGAATCCGCTTTTCAACTATTGAAAACCAAACTCTGTAGCGCCCCTATTCTAGCCCTACCCGAGGGAACGGAGAATTTTGAGGTACATTGTGACGCATCGATACAAGGTCTCGGTTGTGTGCTGATGCAACTCGAGAAGGTTATAGCTTATGCCTCTCGACAACTACGGGTTCACGAGAAGAACTACACGACCCATGATTTGGAACTCGGAGCTGTGGTGTTTGCCCTTAAGATATGGAGGCATTACTTGTACGGTACCAAGTTTACCATTTACACCGACCACAAGAGTCTCCAACATATCTACGATCAGAAGGAGCTGAACATGCGACAGCGTCGTTGGGTCGAGCTACTTAAAGATTATGATTGTGCCATCAAGTACCACCCTGGCAAGGCCAATTTAGTGGCCGACGCCCTCAATAGAAAAGAAACCGATAAACCCAGGCGAGTGCGAGCATTGCAACTCACGATTCATGTCAGCTTACCCGATCAGATTCGCGATGCACAACTTGAAGCTTTGAAGGATGATAATCTTCCATCGGAACTCATGCGGGGCATGAACAAGCAACTTGAAACCAGATCGGACGGGGTCCGATATTTTGAGAACCGGATTTGGTTCCACGATACGGAGAGTTGAGAACTCTGGTGATGGACGAAGCACACAAGTCCAGATATTCTATCCACCCTGGCTCAGATAAAATGTATCATGACTTAAAGGCACTTTACTGGTGGCCGAATATGAAAGCCGACATTGCCACCTACGTGAGCAAATGCTTGACTTGTGCCAGAGTCAAAATAGAATACTAGAAACCATCTGGCCTACTACAACAACCAGAACTTCCAATGTGGAAATGGGAACACATTTCAATGGATTTTATCACGGGATTACCTAAAACACCGACGGGATGCGATACCATCTGGGTGATCGTTGACCGGTTGACTAAGTCCTCACACTTCTTAGCGATTAAGGAATCGGACAAAATGGAAAGACTGACTCGCGTCTACATGAAGGAAGTAGTGTCTAGACACGGAGTGCCTGTCTCAATCATTTCTGATCGAGATTCCCGTTTCACTTCGCACTTTTGGAGGTCGCTACAGAGCGCACAAGGCACCCGTCTTGATATGAGCACAGCATACCATCCTCAGACGGATGGGCAAAGTGAACGAACTATTCAGACCTTAGAGGACATGTTGCGTGCATGTGTGTTGGATTTCGGAAAAAGTTGGGAACCTCACTTACCTTTGGTAGAGTTTTCGTATAATAACAGCTACCACACAAGTATTAAAGCAGCGCTGTTTGAAGCAATGTACGGACGAAAGTGTCGATCACCTCTCTGCTGGGCAGAGGTGGGTGACAGCCAAATCACTGGTCCGGAACTGGTACTCGAAACTTCGGAAAAGATTGTTCAAATCCGAAATCGCATGGCAGCAGCACGAGATCGCCAAAAGAGTTACGCCGACAAGTGCCGAAAACATCTCGAATTTCAAGTGAATGACCAAGTGTTACTCAAAGTCTCACGTTGGAAAGGTGTGGTTCGCTTTGGGAAGCGAAACAAACTCAACCCACGATACGTTGGTCCTTACCGGATAACGGAACGCGTTGGTCCGGTGGCGTACCGACTGGACTTACCAGCGGAACTCAGTGGCGTACACAATGTATTCCACATATCCAATTTGAAGAAATGCCTATCCGATGAAACCCAAGTAGTCCCTTTGGACGAACTGCAAATTGATGAACAGCTACGCTTCATTGAAGAACCAGTTGAAGTTTTGGACTGGGAAACCAAAACACTCAAGCACAGCAAAATTCCAATCGTTAAGGTTCGTTGGAACTCAAGACGTGGACCGGAGTTCATGTGGGAACGTGAGGATCAAATGATTAAAAAGTATCTCACCTTTTTGAAGGGCTGACCAAACACAGAAAACCGCGAAACCCGGCAAACCGTCAGAAATCACCGGAGGTATGAATTAAATTTCGGGACGAAATTTCTTTCTACTAGGGGATGATATGACAAACTGAAAAATTTTTCTTACTTTTTCAGACACTCATCACGACTTGACTCAAATTGTCGGGACGAAAATTCTTTAACATGGGAATGATGTGACATTCGTCAATTTCAGGTTAACTCCGTTAACTCAACTCCGTCAATTCAAACTTAAAGATCACTGAATCTATAACGCACACCTCATTACATTTAAACTAGGGTTTAAATGACGCTTGACACTTACTACATGTGTAGTCTTTCGGGAATTGCACCGAAACGCGCGCGAGTTGACGCAAACAATAGGTGAATAAACGAAAAACGTCAAAACATTAATTATGTGATAATTATGTGTTAGACTTATGTGTTATGTGATAATATTATTATAAACGTTAACTCAATGTGCTAGAACTAGTTAATTAAGCTAGAAAAGTACAAACTAGAAGTTGAGGGACTAAAGTGTAACATGTTATTATTATTAATAAATATAAACCCCAACCTCTCCTCCCTCTCCCTCTTCCCAAAACCGATGGCCAGCCCCCCCCCCCCCCCCCCTTTCCCCCTCCTCACGATCGGCTCACACACACACATATATCTTGGTTTTTGATCTTGTTTTTCACAATTGAAGCCTCCTACACCCGATTCTAGTCATCTTCTACCTTTCTCTTGCTTATATTTGTGCTTTTGAAGGTATAATTATAAACCCTAAAATCTGGAAATTTCATATGTTGTGTTCATATGATCTTTGTTTGATTTGATGATGTATTGATGATGATTTGATAACTAGAATTGATATTATTACATGTTAATTGTTGTGTCTTTGATTTTGAGATCAAATAAAACCCTAACCATGTATGTATGGTGTAATTTATATGCATGGATGATGGTTATGGTGTCTAGAGTGTTATATGAACGGATTATAGTCTATAGATGGTTAAATTGTTGAGTTTTGTTGCAAACAGTTTCTGGACAGTTTGTGTTGTTGATGTTCAACTGACTGTAACGGGGTGTAAATGTGAAAAGTGATTGAGATAATTGATACTACAGTAAACTAGGTTGAGTCTAGTTTCTTAAGAATGTAAATTTGCAATTTTTGGACGTGTAAAAGTTAACCTTTATGATTTTACAAAAACGTTGTGCAAAGCTGAGTTGTTAGACCTGCTGTTAGGTTGTTTTGTAAATGTTATATCTCATGAACTACGAGACCAATTGGGTTGGTTCCACTTCTGAAAGTTGACTTGTTGAGTTAGAAACCTAACCCAAGTGGTCTTGCATTTATTGGATTTTTCGTTTAACGGGAATTTCAAATAACATTCTGTTGCGCATAAATTTGACTGCTATGAGTTTGCTGTGGTAAATTGATCTTTGTGAGAAATATGTATGAAATAAAAATACAACAAAATATGTTCTGGAAACCTAACACATACATGCTTTTTTGATGATTTTTGGTAAATTTATTGTGATGCTATGATCGGTGGGATAGACTAGTTTTTCAAGTAGAATTCTGTCGTTAAGAAACTAGTTGCTGAATTTTGTGAAAGTTGCATGAAACATGGTGATTGCTAATTTACTATCATGTTTTGACCAAATTGCCCTTGCGGGGGATAATTTCTAACTAATTGTCGTATTTTGACCAAAATACCCTTGCGGGGAATAATTGCTAATTGATTGTCATGATTTGACCAAATTGCCCTCGCGGGGAATAATTGCTAGTTAATTGTTATGTGTTGACCAAATTGCCCTTACGGGAAGTAATTACTAGTGATGCACATTATGAATACATGAAACGTAATAATTGCTCACACATGTAACGTATCCCAAATACACTTGTTAAAGTCACACACGATTCACAAACGAAACACGAAACATGTTGTGTGCATAGGTATTATGTGCCGAGTCTAGAGACTCGATAATAGTTCCGACACTTAGAAAATCTCTTTGTTGTTTTAGAACGCTAGAGAGAGTTTTTGTCGGTGACGCACATCCTTTGGTGAATTATTTTGGGAAATTCTTCGCAAACAGTGAGTTTCACTTACCCCTTTAAATTGTTTTCAAACGCTTTTCACTTGGGAAGATAACATACTCCGAAAACGCATTTAAGATTTTGTTAATATAGATTATATATCACTTGTAAAGACTAAGTGGCAAACGCAATAACTAAAGTCCTTCATTCACATCGAACCGTTTAATATTGGATAATAGCGAGTCATTGTTGAGTAGTACTACTGGGTTTGACAAACCCCACCCAACGCTAAACTCGACTGGAGGTCGAGTGGTTGTAATCTTGGCTAAACACATACCATGGTCGGGATAGACCTGGTGGCAAGGCAAATAATAAACAGTCAGCTTCGGTGTCGAACACTTAGTAATACTTGTTTTATAGGCTAGCTACCTATAGATATATAATTGACATAACAATATCTGGTAAAGCAAAACGCTTAACGCAAAACGCTTAACGCAAAACGCTGAACGCAAACGCTAAACGCTTTATTTTATATAAACTTGTAAACTCACCAACCCCGTGTTGACACTTTTAGTATGTTATTCTCAGGTAGCCGAGGCGGGCGCGCGGTATAGGATCATGCATTATCTGAAACGCTTTTGTTTATGCAAACTATTTAAAACTGTTATCATTGGGTTTAAGTCGTCCTGCGTGACGCAACATTTATTTTATGGTTTTTTTTACGCTTCCGCATTTAAATACTCGTAAACGTTTTCATGGTTTTGAAACTTTATTTTATGGTTTGATTATAACTAATGAATCCAATCCTGTTAGTTCACACCCTCTGACGGTAAAACTCTGTTAGTGGATTTTGAGGGTGTGACGTTATCAAGATGTAGGAAAATTTGTTGAAGTTGTTTGACATAAGTACAGAGAATGCTCCTCTCTAAATTTTGTCATGAGTGTGTGTAAGTGACTCCAAAATATTTTTTAAGTGTTTTTACAACATGAACCAACAAGTTCATTATATACTTACACAAAATGAGAAATACTTAACCAAATTAATTTGTCATAAACAATAAAATTAATTTAGTCATAAACAAAATAATTAATCTTGTAATAAACTTGAAATTAATTATTGTAATTAACATGGTTAAATACTTTTAATTAGATTTAAGTGGTGAATCAAAACCATCATATTTATTCATGACATGAGTTGAAACAAACTATTTGACCAGGTCCAAACGATTATTCGCAACAGTCCGTTATGCAGGCGCGACACTCATGCGCTCCTACGTGGGACACGATGTCAAAGATAAATCCAATTTTCTCTTCTTTGGTTATTCCAACCATACAACTTCGAGCATTGATATTCATTCATCTACGCTCCGTTTTGGACACTCAAATCAATATTTCTACAACACATATATAAATATATTATTCATGTCCAAAGTTAGTGAAAAACTCATTTTCACTAATAAATTTTTTCAACAATCCCCCACATGAATGGAGATCAAATAAAAACACACAAAATTTCCAACGAAAACCTCGACAGTTGAGTATTGCAGGATAGGTAGGTGTTACCTTTTGAACCTTCCTTTGTGAAGCATACTTAGCCTCCTAGCGGTTTGTAGACGCGATGTCTTTGAACAGACCCCCATTTGTGGAAACGAAAATATGCCTTCACACAATACTCTCCTTAGCTGGGCACATCCCTTCACTGCCGTGTCCGTTATGGTCATGGAACACTAGCCTGGTTCTGTGAAAGCTCTAGGAACTGCGCACCCCACAGTTTCATTCGAAGCGACCCCACTTCTCTTTCACATAGGTGATTTTATCTCAAATCATTAAAAACATTAAGGTTAACACGATTTACACAAAATCATGAACCATACATTATGCTTAACCTCACAACATGTCACCATTGTTAATAGGAATGGACTAGGAAGTAATTAAACTCCCTTTATTATTTTTTGGAGGATATATATATATATATATATATATATATATATATATATATATATATATATATATATAAACATATATATTAGCTTGTATGTAAACATATACATTAGCGATGCCCCCAATGAGTTTAATGCCCTTCCTTATAATGAATGAAAGTATCTTTCAAATTTCTCTACACACGAATTCGTTGTGTGTCCATATATACGTTTTGAATATATAAAGTTAATTGGTCTCCAGGGAGTACCATAATTAACTAAGTACTAGTCTAGCATGCTTTAGACTACAATACTTTAGCATGTGAACAGAAGATATCATTCTGATCATTCACAGCCTCATGGTATAACACCATATACCTTGTTCACAATCACTTAGACACACCACAAACATCAATGTTTAGAAAAAGTCTCTAGATTATTTCATGTTACAAAACATGGCTTTATCATTCAGTTCAGGAACACAACTCTTTTTCCCTTTATCTTCAAGGCTTCAACATTTGACTTATGTGGA